>NW_027202535.1:80000-209181 GCF_024711535.1 Dipodomys merriami | reverse complement strand
CCTTCCTGATGGAGGCATAGAATTCCATTGTGTGTGTGTGTGTGTGTGTGTGTGTGTGTGTGTGTGTGTGTGTATCACATTTTCTTGATCCATTCATCTACTGAGAGGCATCTGGATTGGTTCTACATCTTAACTATGGTAATAATGCTGTGATAAACATGTTATCAATCTCACTCTTTCTTCCACTGGGTTACTTTTTGTGACTGCTACTTCACACAGACATTCATCTGGACCTTCCTGGCAGGTCTTAATCACCTCCTCCATTTCTTGGACATCTAAAATGTGTCAAAGAAAAAAAAGACAAAAACATAAATGAGATCCAAAGATTCCGTAATATAAAGATGAAGATATTTTCTCCCATTCTGTTACAGATTTTCAATGATCAAAATAGGAATTAATTTATGATACATGATTTCTCCCTAATGTATTAATTAAAAATAATACTGATATTTAGCAATGGAAAATGTTTTTCTGTGTTTCAGTTTTTCTTTTTATATCAGAAGAAATATTTACTCAAATTATTCAACTAAGTACTGTGAAAGTTTTAAGCTGAACACTTAAAATTTGCCTTTAGTATTCTTGGGGTTGTTTCAAATATTGTTTTGTTTGACCATAGGGGAATAGCTGCTTTGTGTTCTTTAATTTTCTTGAAATAATTTATATATTGTGCTGCTTTGCTTCTCAACCATTAGGTGAGGAACTGGAATATTTTCTAGATTTGGAGACTATAATTGTGTTTTATATATTCCTTTGCCTTTCACCTAAGCAGGGATGGTTCCTGACAGTAGGCATTAATACCTACATCTCTTCAATTCTAACTTCTCATAAGAATTACTTTAAGTATCTGTGGGAATTTTAGAGTTCATTTCTCTCCATCTTATACAGTCTCATCAAAATTCCTTTTTTGACACTCTTGCCCCGCAGAAGCATGGAAGATCAAAGACACTCCAGCTCACGACCTAGTTAATCATCCTCTCTACACTAAAAGATCTAGTTGTGAACTCCAGATCTGTGCGTGGTGTGCGCACGCGTGTGTTGGTGGTGTGGCTGTTACCACTGTGCCATGTGCTGACACAGATCTGTGCCTGTTGTGTGCACGCGTGTGTGGGTGGTGTGGCTGTTACCACTGTGCACAAGTGCAGATGCAGATCTGTGTGTGGTATGTGCACGTGTGTGTTGGTGGTGTGGCTGTGGCTGTTACCACTGTGCACACGTGCAGACCCAGATCTGTGCGTGGTGTGCGCATGCGTGTGTTCGTGGTGTGGCTGTTACCACTGTGCCATGTGCTGACACAGATCTGTGCGAGGTGTGCACACGCGTGTTGGTGGTGTGGCTGTTACCACTGTGCCATGTGCTGACACAGATCTGTGCGAGGTGTGCACACGTGTGTTGGCGGTGTGGCTGTTACCACTGTGCACATGTGCAGATGCAGATCTGTGCGTGGTGTGCGCACGCGTGTGTTGGTGGTGTGGCTGTTACCACTGAGGGATCATCCGAGGTAGGTGGGAAGGGGGCGCTTGTAGGAGGATTGCCTTCGCACGCTGGGGCGCACATGGAGGACCCTGTGGGGGGCCTGAGGGTGCGCGTGAGCGTGCGTGCATCTAGAGCCCCACCCGGGAAGCTCGAGGTCCTGAGTTCAAATCCCACCCTCCCAGCTCTGGTCACAGAGGCCCGCGGGGCCCAGGGGGGTCGGGCCGGGCCGGCCTTCCCCGCAGGAGGGCGGTGCGAGCGCGCCCAAGCAGAGGCCTGGGCCGGGCAGGCCCAGTGGGCGCCGCGGCCCCCGACCCCCGGCGTCCGGGCCGGGTCTGACTCCTTGCTGTTTTCGGCAGGACCCCGCCATCCAGGGGCCGGCGCGGGCCTGGGAGCGCTCCCTCCCACACGTGCGCGGCCGGGGGCCATGGGAGGAGCGGGGAGACCCCGCGGGGCCTGGCCAGAGCCGGCGCACCCGGACAACCCTCGGGGTCGCTGCCGGGGAGGGAGGGGGAATGGGGACCTGCTCAGGCCCTGCCCCTTCCTCCCCTCCGCCCCAGCTCGCTCTCTCGCACGCGCCGCGCAGGCGCAGCGTCGGCTGCGCCTGGGGTTGGCGGGGTTGTTGTTGTGGCGCGCAGACCCCGCCCCTCCGCGTGGCGGCCCCGACCCCCATCTGTTTTCCCGGGCGCTGAGTGGATTATATTGTGCGGGGACCAGGGGCGGCTGCAGCGCCGCCGCGGGACAGGGGGAGCGCGGACCCTGCCGACAGCCCGAGCCGCGGCTGCCTCGAAGACTCGGCCCCGCCGCCGTCGCCGCCGCCCCCACCCCCGGCCCGGCCGAGCCGCGCACCTCAGCCGCAGGTCGCGCGGAGGCGCGGGCGCCGCGGCGGGAGCCGGGGCGAGGCGCTGAGGCGCCGCCGCGGGGCAGGAGCCGGAGCCGGCGGCGCGCGGGCTCGACCGGCCCAGCCGCGGCGCCTGCCCGGCCACCGAGCGAGCGAGCGGGCGTGGGCTGGCGCGGCAATGTGCCCGGAGGAGCGCGGCGCCACGGGGCTGGGCGGGCGAGCTCCGCTCCTGGTGGGAGGTGCCGGCCATCGCGCACTTCTGCTCGCTCTTCTGCACCGCCTGCTGCCTGCCGGACTTCGAGATCGAGGTGAGCGGCGGGGCCGGGCTGGAGGTCAGGAGCGGGGCGTCGTGAGGGAGGGGGCCGGGGCCGGGGCCCACGGGGAGTGCGGGCGGCGCTTCCCGTACCGCCGGTACGTCTGGCGGGGCGCCCGCTTGTGGTCAGGGGTCGAGCCTGCTTTTGTCAGGGCCGCCAGGGAACCGGGCGGGCGGGAGGCGCCGCGAGCCTCCTGGGGGCCGGGCCAGGGCCGCCGGGAGCTCGTCCCTCCCCAGCGAGGCGGCGGGGCCCGGCCGCCAACTCCGGACGGGGGGGGGGGGGGGGCCCGGGGCCTCGGGGAAAGTCTGGCGCCACGTCTTCCCGCCGCGCCCGGCCCAGTCGGGCCCGGGGGGGGGGGGGGTCGGTGGGGAGGGCGCGGGGCTGGAAACTTGCACGGCTTTTGTGTTGTGGTGGTTGTTGTGTTGTCCTGTTGTTGTGTTGTTGATGTTGTTGTGTTGATGTTCCCCCCTACCCCCCCCCCCCTGCGCCCGGCCCGGCGTGGGAAGCCGCGCTCCCGGGGCTGGGGAGGCGAGCTCCGGCCGGGAGAAGCGGGGTATATCTTCCGTCCTCCGATTTACTTCCCTCAAGTCCTGTACTGGACGGTAGTCTCCTGTCCCAGGCTTTTTGACAGGCAATAAGGGGGTGTTCCACGGAGATTGGCATGGCTTTAAGATACCCAATTGGAGCAGTTTTTGTATATGTGGTCTAATTCCATTTTTAGCTTCCCTGCTTAATGGATACTGACGTATCATTACCGGGGTAGCTGAAGCTTTAAGTTCAATAATCACGGGAGGCTGGTTTGTAGCCAGTCCCATTCCTGCAGTCTCTGCCCAAGCCTGGGGATAATCTGATAACCATTGGGGGTCGATTGGGGCTGACTGAGGGCTTTCATGTAACCGATGTTCATCCTCCAGGTGTAAGGTTAGGACTTGGAGGGGCTGTCCTTGGGGGTCCCTTGACGGAGGCCCCTTTTCCTTGGAAATAAATCTGGGCCCCTACCTTTGAGAGGAGGTCCCTCCCCAACAATGGATAGGGGCAGTCTGGAATTAGGAGGAACGAGTGGGTGACTAGCCCCGTTCCGAGGTGCACTTTTCGCTTAGTTGTCCACCGATAGAATTTTCCTCCTGTGGCTCCCTGTACCAAGGATGTCTTAGAACTCAGAGGACCTCCTGATCGAGTTAAGACCGAATGTTGGGCGACAGTGTCAACCAGGAAGGTTACTGGCTGGCCCCCCACTTGAAGGGTTACCCGGGGCTCAGGGGGGGGGCTCCTGGCCCTGACTGCCCTAATCTTCATCCTGTAGGGACAATACTTGTGCTGGTCTTCGGGGTCCTCTCATCTGCCCCCTTTTCCTCGGACAGTTTCTGACCCAGTGTCCTGTTTCCTTGCAATACGCACACTGGTCACGGCTCACTAGAGGTTTCTTTTCGTCCCCCAGGTTTTTATCTAACCTAGCCTCTCTCTCTCCTGGCTGTTGTACTACAGTGGCCAAGATCTTACTTAACTCTGGTACGTTTCTTGTCTCGCTTGTCCTCTCTATCCTCCTGCAACTTACGTAATCTTTCTTCTTTCTCTTCCTGAGTTTCCCTCTTATTAAAAATTCTTTGTGCTTCCTTAACCAGATCCTGTAAAGTATACCCCTGAAGCCCCTCCAACCGTTGTAGCTTAGTCCGAATGTCCGGGGCCGACTGCCCGATAAATGACATAATGACATCGGATTGTCTGTCTGCAGCAGAGGGGTCAAAGGGCGTATACAAACGGTACCCTTCCATTAGTCTCTCTAAAAATCCCGCAGGCGTTTCCTCAGAACCCTGCACTATCGCAGGCACCTTAGCCAAATTGGTGGGGCGCCGTCCAGCCCCCCTTTGAGACCCGCCAACAGAACCTGGCGATAAAGACGGAGTCGCTCCCTACCGGCTGCGATGTTGAAGTCCCAATTTGGACGGGTTAACGGGAACACTTCATGGATCTCATTGGGCAACTGGGTTGGCCTGCCATCCTCTCCTGGAACATTTTTGCGAGCCTCCAGGAACACTCGCTGTCGCTCCTCCGTGGTGAGGAGAGCCTGCAAGAGTTGCTGACAATCGTCCCAAGTGGGCTGGTGGGTTAACAGAATGGATTCAATCAGGCCCGACAGGGCCTGTGGGTCCTGAGAAAAGGACGGGTTATGGGTTTTCCAGTTATATAAGTCGGAAGCAGAAAAGGGCCAATACTGATACTGGCCGGCCACTGTCCGGAGGGGAAAGGCATGGGCCATCCAGCCTCCCCCTGTCTCTCCGCCTCGATCACGGCAGAGGCGCAGACGACTGCTGGGAGGTGACAAGGGCATCTGGGGCTCCACCTCCAGCTCAGTGGAGTCCGGAGAGGGAGCAGATGGGGAATGGGAGACCTCTAGCGGGCCCCTTTGTTCTCCCATCGGAGCAGGTTGGGCATAAGGTGGCGGGGGAGCTAAGACTGGCGGGGAGTCTAATAGTAATAGATCCGCCTGGTCATCTGGTAAAATAGAGGGAGCTTGGGAGGAGGAGCCCTTAGTTTTAGACTGAGACACCTCTTTTATGGGATAAAGGGAAGATGAGGGAGGGGGAAGAGGAACAAGGGGAGTGGGAGAAGGTGGGGGAGCGGGTAAAGCTACTGGTGTCTGGGAAAGGAAAGGTTTAATCCACTTCGGGGGTCTCGGGCCAGATTTTCCCACGTGACTATGTAGGGGACCTGATCGGGGTGTCCATGGGAGCCCGGCTGAAGAACTTGAGCCTTTACCTGTAAAAGAATATCAAGATTGAAAGAGCCCTCCTTAGGCCACCCCACGTTAAGAGTGGGCCATTCGGAGGAACAGAAACTGATCCACTTTTTCTTCTGGACCTCCAGCGACAGGTTGCGGGCCCGGGTCACGACTTCTGTCCAATGATCTAGTGTAAGGCTTAAGGGGGTTGTTAGTCTTTGCCCCATTTCTTTAAAAGTTACAAGACAGATAACAAAGACGATCAACGCTAAACAGAAACAGACGAGACTAGACAAACGCCACGCGGTGCCCGAGTGAGTACAGATGAGGAAGGAAACTACAGATGGGAGTGGCCGGCCTCGCCTTAACTCCCCAGAACAGAGACACTCCGATCTCCTCCTTCCTCCAGACGACCCTGGAGCAGAGCTCCAGGGCGGGACCAGGGTACTGGGCACGTCTGCTTTTCCCTCTGGCCCAAATACAGATTCAGACGACCCTGGAGCAGAGCTCCAGGGCGGGACTAGGGTACTGGGCACATCTGCTTTTCCCTCTAGTCCAAGTACAGATTTGGATCCCAGAACATAAAACAAAAATGACAGACACGGGAAACATGAAACGTTAGAGCTCTATCTTACCTCCAACTGGCCTTGGAATTTGGGTCTAGGGGCGCCGTATCCCGGACGAGCCCCACGTTGGGCGCCAACTGAAAGACCCCAGACTCACTGGGATACTTTCTCCAACGGGAGGGCACCCCAAGAACCAAGACTTCAAGCCAGCAGATGCAATAAGCAAGAGGAGTTTATTTGGCGTTTGCGCAAACGGACTCTCTGTCCCAAGCAGACAGGGAGTCCCGAGCAAAGGTTACAGACATTTTTAAAGGCAGAAAACCATAAAATCAGCATAAAATGTCTTCCGTGATATAATTGGCTCATGGTTGGTCTATAATTGGTTGACATTTGACCCGGTTCGTGGTCTGATCAGGTTGTCGTTGTCAAGGTTTGTCCAGGGATGGCTTAATTAATTTGGAACTGAAGAACGTATGCTATCTATAACCGCTGTCCTTGTCCTGGGTGGGCTGATATCCGGACATCTGGATCGGCCAATACTTTGAGTTACTGCCAATTTTATCTCCCAGGTCAAAGGGGGTCTGAATGCAAGCATATTTACAGAAGCAAAGTCAGCAGTTAGCAAGTTAATAATGGTAATGGTGAAGTGAGGTTCCTAATTTTTAACTCTTCAGTACCAGCGCTTGAACTCAGGGCCTAGGCATTTTCCTTTAGTGTTTTTGTTTTTGGTGCAAGGCTGGTGCTCTGCTACTTGAGCCACAGTTTCACTTCTACCTTTTTGAAAGTTAATTGCAGATAAGTGTTTCATGGCCTTTCTGCTTGAGCCTCCTGAATAGCTAGATTACAGGTGTGATTCATGGGTTCCTGGCTTCAAAATTTTTTTGTATTTGCTATCAAAATGTAATTACGATTATGTCCTATTTCCATTTTGCATATAAAACACTTTTTGTAGGCCATTTGAAAATGAAACATTTCTAAGAGAAAACCATAGCCACAGCCACCATAAGGTGTTCCTTGGTAACTAGCGGTGCGGTCTCTAGGCTAATTTATGTACTATTCAGGAATCTTAGGGGATTGTACCCCCATGGACAGTTCTTTTTTATCAGCTTTGTTTTTGACTTATCAGTCTTGAACATATCCTTTACCCCACCTATACTTGGAATTGATTGTGAAGATCAAACATTGAACAGTATATTTACTGTTACAATATTTATTTTATTTTATTTTATTTATTTATTTTTTTGTTGTTGTTGGCCGTGGGGCTTGAACTCTGGGCCTGGGCGCTGTCCCTCAGCTCTTCAGCTCAAGGCAAGCGCTCTACCACTTGAGCTACAGCGCCACTTCCAGTTTTCTGGTGGTTTTTATTGGAGATAGGAGTCTCACGGTCTTTCCTGCCCGGGTTGGCTTTGAACGGCGATCCTCAGATCTCAGCCTCTTGAGTAGCTGGGATGACAGGCGTGAGCCACCAGTGCCTGGCTTCTACTATATTAGCTCTCAGACATTTCCATACATGCATACAAATAATTGAAAATAAGTTTTATTCTATTTTCATATGTGTGTAAAGTACTTAATTTGCCCTCTCCTTGGCCTTCTTCCCTCCTGCTAGTACCTGATCACCCAGAAGAGCCTCTATTACTTTCCTATCATTCATTTTTTAAGTGTGTATTACACAAAGGAATTTTGCCATGTTATTTCACATATATACATATATGCTATGTTCAGTTCAGGATATTTTTTGGAGGGGTCGGTCGTGGGGCTTGAACTCTGGGCTTGGGTGCTATCCCTGAGCTCTTCAGCTCAAGGTGAGTGTGCTCTACTGCTTGAGCCACAGCACCATTTCCAGTTTTCTAGTGGTTTTTATTGGGGATAAGAGTCTCATGGACTTTCCTGCCCGGGCTGTCTTTGAACCGTGATCCTCAGATCTCAGCCTCCTGAGTAGCTAGGATTACAGATGTGAGCCACTGGCGCCCAGCTTCAGTTCAGGATTTTTATAGTGTGTATCAAATTTTCTTTTTCTCTTTAATTTTTCTTTTGGGGGGTCTGGTCATGGGGCCTGAACTCTGGGCCTGACTACTGTCTCTCAGCTCTTCAGCTCAAGGCTAGTGATCTATCACTTGAGCCACAGCACCGGATTTTTTCTTTTTGCTTATGTGGTGCTGAGGAATCAAACCCAGGGCCTCAGGCTTGCAAGACAAGCGCTCTACCACTGAGCCACCTTCCCAGCCCCTGACACTTTTTTTTGCCCAATTTGTGTTTTTTCTCATGCAATAGGAATTACTGTGTTTCTCTTTATTTTTTTTTTCCTGTCCTGGTATTGATGCTATTTTAAACATGTTTTTCTCTATTTTGCCACTTACACTCAAACTATGTAAATACTGTCACATGTCACATGGAAGTCCCAGAATTCTTACTATGTATAATCATCATGCCGGTTTTTCTAATAGGGCCAAAGAATTATGAGAGGTGGTCTTTTTTTTTTTTTTTTTTTTTATGGGTCCGGTTGTGGGGCCTGAACTCTGGGCCTGGGCACTGTCCCTCAGCTCTTCAGCTCAAGGCTAGCGTTCTACCACTTGAGCTACAGCGCCACTTCCGGCTTTTTGCTTATGTGGTGCTGAGGAATCGAACCCAGGGCCTCATGCATGCAAGGCAAGCACTCTACCACTGGGCCACCTTCCCAGCCCTGAGAGGTGGTCTTTATGAAGTTTAGCTTCTCACTCATCAATAAAAGTCCACTTATTAAGACTTGAGATATTAAAAATAAGGAAGAACATGAATAAACCTAAAAATGGACGTAGCAACAAATTGGACATTCTCTTTTTTTTTTTTTGGTTGTAGGGTTTGAACTCTGACCCTTAGTTCTTCATATCAAGGCTAGTGCTCTACCACTTGAACCACAGGGCCACTTCTGGTTTTCTGAGTGGTTTATTGGAGATAAGAATCTCACAGCCTTTCTTGTCCAAGATGGCTTTGAACTGCAATCCTCAGATCTCAGCCTTCTGAGTAGCTAGGATTACTGGTACCCAGCTGAACATTCTTTAATCCTTAAATTTACCCTTTTTTTTTCTCCCATTTTGACAAATCTGCTTTTTCTCACCTTTGAGAACTTTTTACATGCTATGTTATCTTTTCATTGTTAAAATGTATTATATAATTCTTTTGTACTTTTTATCTGTAATTGCCACAAACTATTATATTCACTCTGTGAATAAAGAAAGTCCATGTTTTATGTACCCAGCACTGTTACATGTGTGGGAAAAGTTATTAGATGTTTAATGGACACATTTCCCATCATGAGTGTCTTGACATGGATGTGAAAGCATCTGTCTAAATAGATAAAATTGTACCTTGAAACAACATTTTATTCTATGAGATCATCTGTCTATGACGGTTGCACTCGAGAGCTTCAAAGTCACCTATAGATCCAACTGGTATCAGGTCTATAGGTGACTGAGCATGTCAGCCTTTGCGTTCTGTGCTTTTGTTCCATTAACATCTTACAATTCCAGGTGACGGACCAGGGGTTGTGTGAGTGTGTGGTGTGTGTGAGTGTGAGTGTGAGTGGTGTGTGGTGTGATTATGTGTGGTATTAGTGTGAGTGTGTCTGTGGTGTGATTGAGTGTGAGCATGTGTGTGTGGTGTGATTGTGAGTGTGAGGGTGTGTGGTGTGAGTGTGGTGTATGAGCGTGTGTGGTGTGTGTGTGGTGTGTGTGGTGTGGTATGAGTGTGATCATATGTGGTGTGAGTGGTGCATGTGCTGTGTGGGTGGTGTGATTGAGTGTGAGCATGTGTGGTGTGTGTGTGAGTGAGTGTAGTGGGTGTGGTGTGTTTGGTGTATTGTGAGTGTGAGCGTGAGTGGTGTGTGTGTGTGGTATGACTGAGTGTGTCTGTGGTGTGAGTGTGTGTAATGTATGAGTGTGGTGTAGGTGTGGTGTGGGTGGTGTGATTGAGTGAGCGTGTATGGTGTGTGGTATGAGTATGAGCATGTGTTGTTAGTGGTGTGTGTGATGTGGGGGTGGTGTGATTGAGCGTGTGTGGTGTGTGTAGTGTGATTATGAGTGTGAACATGTATGGTGTGAGTGTAGTTGGTGGTGATTGAGTGTGAGTGTGTGTGGTGTGTATGGTGGGAGTGTGGTGTTAGTGTGTGTGTGGTGTGATTGAATGTGAGTGTGAGAGTATGTGGTGTGAGTGGTATATGGTGTGTGAGTGTGAGCGGATCCAAAAAAAAATAGACTTACGTGATTTAGCAATTGGAGTAGCTAGGATTACAGGTGTGAGCCCCCAGTGCCTGGCCCCAGGGGCTTTTACCTGTCATTTTAGCTCTTCAGGGGTGGGGTAGGAGAGCTCAGGATCACCATTAGGAATCAGCCTGGACAGGAAAGTTCATGAGACACTTACCTTCCATGAACTACCAAAAGGCCTGAAGTGAAGCTGTGGTTCAATGGTAAAGTACTGGCTTTCAGGAGAAAGGTAAAGCACAGTGCTCTTGAGTTCAAGCTCCTGCAGTGGCACAAAGCAAAACAAAACAGAGAGCAAAGTAAAATAATAAATAGTGGGAAATGTGTGCTTATGTAGACCTCTGACATAAGGGCTGGACAGGCCTATGACAAATCTTGGCAAAGTCACCTATGCCAATACACTGGCAGGGCTGACCATGGCCAGTGCATGGTCCCTGAACTAAAGGCAGAGGTCCAGAAGCAGAGGTCCAGCTTCTGAGTAGCTAGGATTAAGCACATCAAGCTAGGAAATAGACTAGGATTTGAGCCAGAATTAAATGCAGCAAAGGGGTTAAATGCAGCAAATCTGTCTGCCCAGCCTCTCAGCCTCTAGGATGATAACCTTTTGTCCTTCAGGGTTATGAAAGGTCAAACTTTCAGAAATTTGCTTCCTATGCCTTATGTGATAAGAAGTTACTTGTACTTTAAATGCTATTAGACTTCTTAAGCATCCAGAAGTGTAAAAGAGACATCAATAACCAACCCTGGGTTCAAATGAAGTTTTCAGGGTCCATCCTACAGCTGTGTTAGCAGGAAGAACTCTTCAGTGTAACAGTTTATTTCAAGAATAGAGTAGTTGGGCTGGGAAGGTGGCTCAGTGCTAGAATGTTTGCCTTGCATTCATGAGGCCCTGGGTTCGATTCCTCAGCACCACATAAGCAAAAAAAAAAAAAAAAAGGCTGAAGGAGGTGCTGTGGCTCAAGTGGTAGAGTGCTAGCCTTGAGCGGAAGAGTTGAGGGACAGCGTTCCCAGGCCCAGAGTTCAGGCCCCCAACCAGACTGAAAGATTAAAAATTAGAGTTACATTTTACAATTGCTAACTGCTGGTTTTGCTTCTGTAAACTTGCTTGAGCTAGCACTGACCTTTTCACCGCCCTGGAGATAAATAAAAAGCTTCGGAGTCTAGATGTTGGCCCTGGGACAAGCTCTGTAGTCGTAAATAAAAAAAAAAAACAACTAACAGGTGGCCAAATGGGACCCAAGATAAGGAACAAAGAGTATGTTCCTCCGCATTCCTGTGTAAAAAATTCTCGGTTTAGGGGGCTCAAGATAAGGACCATCTGGTGAGCCCAACAAATTAGACCAAATGTTAATCGATCACAAGCCTGTAACTATGTAAACTCCCCTCCAGGGTGACCGCTCCCCCTAGACTTGCCCTGAGCCAACTGTTATTACAAAGAGTGTTATAAACTTCCCCGTGTAGTAAACTGAGCCAATCCCGGGGAACCTTGGGTCTTATGCTAATCCTGGGGCTTTTGTCTTTAAAAGTGCCTGTAAACGCTGCTTGGGGCTTCCTGTCTGCCCTGGACAGAGAGCCCATTTGCGCAAACGCCAAACAAATAAACTCCTCTTGCTTATTGCAGCTGCTGGTTTGGAGTCTTGGTTCTTGGGGTGCCCTCCCGTTGAAGAAAGCACCCCAGGGTGTCTGAGGTCTTTCACAGACCCCCCCCAAAATAAAGAATAGAGAATTTTCACAAAGGCAGAATGGGTGCATAGATCTAGGTCTGCAAGATGAGGGGGCAGAATTTCAGGTTCAAAACAGAAGCAGGCTGTAAAAGCAACTTAATTGGTTACAAGGACAGCCAGCATTGGCAGGAAACTGAAAAATTTGTTACAGAGTTGCACAGGAAGTCAGGCTTTTTCTCAGCCTGTTGAAGTAATGACTTTAATTAAAATGCCTCCCTCAGGTTCTGGGAAAGCCTCAGGCTATCATTAGGTTAACAATAGTGAGGTAGTTCACTGGAGCAGAAGCCTACAAGGGCCCTGCTCTCTGGCCTTTGGGAATTGGTGTTTTACTCTGAGTCAGATTTGAAGGCCTGTCCTCTAACTGTGCTAGTACATTTTCCTTCCTTGATCCTGTAAACCATTGGAATTGTTGGGAGGGAGCCAAGTAAACATTCTCAATGTAATTTCCCACTCCAAGTAGAAGAGCAGGGCTCTTTCTCTGCTGTCTCCATGTATTTAAATTAGAATCCTGGCCATGCCCTCTTGGCTCTGGTACCTTAGGCTTAGAGGCAGTCTGGCTGATCTGTGGTTGTGGGAAGGTGGTGCTGGCAGCCAGGCACACTGCCCAAGGCCTCAGCACTGGGAAGTGATCCCTTCTTTCCTCCTGAGGTCCTTGAACCATTCTATGTGTACTTTCTCCAAGTTTTCAAGATGAATGACAATTTTAACTCTACCTCTAGAATTAATGTATATATATATAGATGTATATAGATATACATCTATATATATTTCAGAAATAATTTATCAGTATACACTCTAGTACATGGAAAGATAGCTTTAGTTATAACATGATAACAAACATTGTCTGGTACATTTTATTTAATTTTATTTTTTTAATTTAATTTAATTTTATTTGTGAACATACTGTACAGAGGGGTTACAATTACATGGGCAGGATAATGCATACATTTCTTACCAAGCATTGCAGCCTCCTTTGTTTACCCTTCACATCCCTTTGTCTGGTACATTTTAGGTAACAGTTGAATAATGTGCTACATTTTTATAGGATATTCTCTCTACTAATAATTCATATATATAATATATATATTACTTGATTTATTTTTTGACAGTTGTGGGGCCCGAGCTCTGGGCCTGGATCTTGTCCCTCAGCTCTTCAGCTCAAGGCTAGTGCTCTACCACGTGAGCCACAGCGCCACTTCTGGTTTTCTAGTGGTTAATTGGAGATGAAAGTCTCACAGACTCACAGACTTCTGTGCCAGGGTAGCTTTGAACCGTGATCATCAGATCTCAGCGTCTAGTATGACAGCTGTTAGCTACCTGTACCTGGCATGAATCTATTTCTTTTTGGACAATGTTATCACTACCCTTTCACTCTACCAGTTTTTCCATTCATCCCTTCCCACAAGAGGCTTGTCTTTTGAGCAAAGATTTTCCATATTAATACCTTGCATGAGTTTATTGTACAGTATGAATTCTCTGTGGTTGTATAAAATGTGTAATTTGAATAAAGGATTTAGCACATTATTTACTTTGCTAAGGTTTTTATCCACTATGAATTCTATTTTTTTTTTTTTGTCGGTTGTGGGGCTTGAACTCTGGGCTTGGGCGCTGTCCCTCAGCTCTTCAGCTCAAGGCGAGCGCTCTACCACTTGAGCTACAGCGCCACTTCCGGTTTTCTGGTGGTTTATTGGAGATAGGAGTCTGGCTTTGAACCGCGATCCTCAGATCTCAGCCTCCTGAGTAGCTAGGATTACAGGCGTGAGCCACCAGCGCCCGGCCACTATGAATTCTATTAAAGGGAGGCTCAGTAACTATTCAGGGCTTTGCTCTTTACATGTGTAGGGATTCTATCCCACAGGAACTCTGTAGGGGTGGAGGAATGTTTCTATTAAGATAAAGAAGCTTTAAGGTTATGTATTTAGAGGGCAGCTGTAGAATCAATGGCTTCTGTTCTCTAAGGCTTCCTTAGTTAGAAAAGGCTTTGCCCATTTTACAGTTTTGCAGGCTTTCTCACTAGTATGAGTTTGATGTTGTATAGGAATGTCTGAATGGTGCTTAAAGGCTTTGCCTCAGTCTTAACAGGTTTAGAGATTCTCACCAATATAAGCTATCTGTTGTCTATCATTTGAATCTTCCTATAGGGCTTTTTTAGATGGTTTATGGTGATAAACCTTTTCTTGAGGATAGAAAATTGATGGATAAAAATGTGAGGGTGGATGAAGTATGTTCTGCATTTGTTGACTTTGAAATCATTCTCTGGAAAACAAATGCTGATTTACACCAGGACATCACCAGACCAAAAAAGATGGTCAGTGTGGCCTGATGCATTCACATGAAACCTGCAAAGCAGAGGACAACAGCAGTGAGTCAAATGTGGCAGAAGAGGAAGGAGAGAAGTGCAGCCCCGAGAATTGTTTGCCATGTTTTGACAAGGACAGGAGAGGCCTCTAGAACTAAGGGTGGTCCCAAGCTTCAAGCCAGTAAGGAAACAAGAACTTTGTGGGAACCTCCCTTCCCATCCCCACCCCCCACTCACCCACAGGGAATTAGATTCAGAAAGCAAATTGACTGTGCTTAGATTCTGCCCCCAGGCTCAAACTATGCAATTTTAACATTATCACTGGGATTAATGAATAACATATTAGCTACAGAGTGGTGCTGTGGCCCAGACTAGATTTTTTTTTGGTCCAGTTGTGGAGCCTGAACTCTGGGCCTAGGCGCTGTCCCTCAGCTCTTCAGCTCAAGGCTAGCACTCTACCACTTGAGCCACAGCGCCACTTCTGGCTTTTTTCTTTTTGCTTATGTGGTGCTGAGGAATCGAACCCAGGGCCTCAGGCATGCAAGGCAAGCGCTCTACCACTGAGCCACCTTCCCAGTCCCCCACACTAGATTTTTGCCCAGGAAACTCATGTAGGATTTCTGACCAACATAGACTATGAGATAATATGTTTGCATTGTTTTGAGCCTATTAAGTCTGTGGTAATTGAGAACAGCATCAATTAGAAACTAATTCAGTCATCAAATTCCCTACAGAATGGCATGACATCTGCCTTAACTCCTGGCCAGAACATACCCAGAAATAGAAATAGTCTCTCTACTGGATGTAAGGGGAGGTCCTTCGTTCACTGAATTCTAGATAAAAGGCAAAAAGATTGCTATGATCTGCAGAGAAACCAGAATGTCAAGTGAATATTTGGATACTTAAATGTTTAGGCTTATAATGGACAATATTCAAATATTTTCTTATGTGTGTGGGGAGAGGGGTCGTCGGATTTATACTCAAGGCCTCAAGTCTCTGAGACTTTTTGCTCAGAGCTTATGTTCTATCACCTGAGACACTGCCACATTTCTGGCTTATTTGAGGGTGCTTCATTGGAGATAAGTCTCAAAGCCAGGAGCTGGTGACTCATGCCTCTAATCCTAGCTACTCAGGAATCTGAGATCTGAGGATCATGGTTCAAAGTCAGTCCAGGCAAGAAAGTCCATGAGAGTCTTATTTTCAATTAACCCACACCAGATGTGGTGCTGTGGCTCAAGTGGTAGAGCACTCACATTGTGCTGAAGAGCTCAAGGCAATTCCCAGGCACAACGTTCAAGCTGCACAACTGACCAAAAAAGAAAAGTCTCAAGGATTTTCCTGCCCAGGCTGGCCTCCATCCTCAGGTATCAGCCTCTTGAGTAGAAGGGATTACAGGTGTGTGCCACTCTTTCCAGCTTCAATTAATTTTTAATGGAGTATTTAACTTTTCCTAACCCAATGTGTTAGTGAAATGAGCTCCTTTCTCATAGCTTAGTCCACTCCTTCCCATCTCCACAGCTTAGCATGCTCCTTTCCTAGGCAACACCAGGCCCTTGTAGTAAAGGCAGTAAATAATCATCTTCCAACCCTTTTAACCTTGGGATGGTACTTCTCTGGGGGAGCTACCACCATATAAAGCAACACAAGCCCCTTAGAGTGACCCCAAGTCTGGGCAGTGCAGGACCCCTTATCTACTATTTGGACAGCAGCCATAAATCCTAGTCTGCCATGATGAAGCTCCCGGCCCACACTTCCACACCAGGGTCTCTGCCTCCTAGCCCCTCCTAGCCCCTCCTAAACCTCCTAAGTTATATAGGTCACCTCAGACAATAGCTGGGGCTGCTTCTCACTTCTCCCCTGTGAGAAGGGTTCTTGCTGGCCCCTTTCCTGGCAATAAACCTTTCTTTATTCTCTGTACCTGGATGTCTGCATTGTTTTTCCAGGAAAGTCTAATAATCTAACATGGACTTTCCTGACCAAGCTGGCTTTGAAGTATGATCCTTAGATCCCTGCCTCCTGAATAGCTAAGATGAACAGATGTGAGCTATCAGTGCCCAGCCTGGATATATTTCTTTCTTTCTTTCTATCTTTCTTTCTTTCTTTCTTTCTTTCTTTCTTTCTTTCTTTCTTTCTTTCTTTCTTTCTTTCTTTCTTTCTTTCTTTCTTTCTTTCTTTCTTTTGGTTGTTGTTGTTGGGGGTGGGGGTGGGGGACTGGGTGCTGTCCTTCAGCTCTTCAGCTCAAGGCTAGCACTCTAGCACTTGAGCCACAGTGCCACTTCCAGTTTTCTGAGTGGTTTATTGAAGGAAGAGTCTCACGGACTTTTTCTGCCTGAACTGGCTTTGAACCATGATCCTCAGATCTCAGCCTCCTGAGTAGCTAGGTTTATAGGTGTGAGCCACCTGGTGCCCAGCTCTGGATACATTTCTTAATCTCTTTCTTCCTGGCAGTAAACCATTCTTTGTTCTCTGTACCTGGATGCCTGCGTGGTTCTCTGGCAAAGTCTAATTAATCTTTTTTTTGAAGCTTTCACAAAGGCCTGTCTTTTACTTAAGTAATAATGTTTTCCTGACTGGCCAAGTTCTATTTTGAATAGAACAATATCCTTGCAGGTGTACCAAAGGATTATATCTTCAAATTCTAGCACTATAGTATGATTTCCCCTACCCCCTAAAAAAGTGGAGTTGGAGAGACAGAGTATAGGAATTATTTACAAATTATCACTAAAATCATTTTCTGCCAGGACTTAATTAATCAGGCAACATTTTATAATTCATTCTCAATTAACAAATATATAGAGCTGATGATAGGAATATTGTGGCGTGATACACTTGTTTTCTGCAAGCAGAAAACAGTTAATGAGACACTTATATTAAAGAGCAAGTTGGGCACAGTGGCACAAGCCCCTTACAGGCTACGTGGGAGAAGTAGGTAGGATCATGGACAAAAGCCAGCCCAGGTAAAAAGCACAATACTGGGTTAGGAAGGTGGCTCAGTGGTAGAGTGCTTGCCTTGCATGCATGAGGCCCTGGCTTCAATTCCTCAGAACCACATAAGCAGAAAAAGCCAGAAGTGGAGCTGTGGCTGAACTGGTAGCAAGCTAGCCTTGAGCTGAAGAGCAGAGGTATATCTCCCAGGCCCAGAGTTTAGCCCCCACAACTAAAAAAAAAAAAGCACAATACCATATCTGGAAAGGATATGGGAATGGAGAAATCAAATGGTCTATTAATAAAGGAATAAGGGCTAAAAGCATGGGAGAAGTGGTAGAGCACTTGTCTAGCAAGCCGGAGCCCTGAGTTTAAACCTTACCACTACCAAAGAATAAAAATGACACAAAATATCCAGCCAAGTGCCAGTGGTTCTCACCTGCCAGCCAGATCTGAGAATCGTGGTTCAAAGCCAGCCCAGGCAGGAAATTCCATGAGACTCTTAGAGAAAATGGAAATGGCATTATGGCTTAACTGTTAGAGTGTTCACCTTGAGCAAAAGAAGCTCAGGGACAGGTACAGAACTTGAGATCAAGCCCCAGGACCAGCAAAAAAAAAAAAAAAAAAGAAAAAGAAAAAATCAAATCCACATGACATAACTTCATAAAACACATTTCAGAACACAATAAGATTATATCCATTATCTCTGGTCTTTATCTATGCTACTGATACAGATCTGTAAGGTTCAAAATAATATTAAGTGAGAAGAAGGGCTCTATTCCAAGAACAACTATCAAAAAATGAAGAAGAGAGCCGGGCTCTGGTGGCTCACGCCTGTAATCCTAGCTACTCAGGAGGCTGAGATCTGAGGATCGCAGTTCAAAGCTAGCCCGGGCAGGAAAGACCGTGAGACTCCTATCTCCAATAAATCACCAGAAAACCGGAAGTGGCGCTGTAGCTCAAGTGGTAGAGTGCTTGCCTTGAGCTGAAGAGCTGAGGGACAGCGCCCAGGCCCAGAGTTCAAGACCCACGACCGACCAAAAAAAAAAAAAAATGAAGAAGAGATCAAAACCCAATAAACTACTAACTTAACATGGAGGTGAATATTGACTCAGAGTTCTAGGCCATGTTTTAAGCCAAGTTGTAGGAACAGTTCTATAACTGTTGCTCAAACTCAATTTCATATGAATCATAAGGGAGAAAACTCATAACCATGTAACTGATGGGGTAATGCCTTTATTTGAATTTAACATTATTCAACACCAGAGACTGCATACAGTACAATAAGCACATATATAAATGAATATAATTACACATATTACATTTAATATTATACATATATACCGCATATCGATCATATATAAATTTGGAACATATACCAAAATAAAATAATAAATAATTTCTTCCTATTTAGCTAATTTGCTTGACTTTTTTTGTCTGTCATGGGCTTTGAACTCAGGCCTGGGTGCTGTCCCTGAGCTCTTTTGCTCAAGGGTAGAAGTCTACCACTTTAAACTATAGCACCACTTCCAGATTTTGAGTGGTTCATTAGAGATAAGAGTCTCACAGGGACTGTTATACCCCCAGCTGGCTTCAAACTGCAATACTCAGATCTCAACCTCCTGAATACTAGGATTATAGGCATAAGCCACAGTCTCTCGGCTGGCTATTTGATTATTTTGCTTTTAAGGATTACTGCCAACGTCTGGGATATAAAAAGAAAGAAAAAAATCACAGCATGCCTATAATCCTAGCTATTCAGTAAGATGAGAATTACAGGATTGTGGTTCAGTACATGCAGTAAAGTCCACAAGACTCCATCTCTAAAATAAGCAACAAAATAAGCAACAAAAAACTGACTGGAGACATGGCTCAAGGGGTAGAGTACTAGCCAAGCAAATAAGTTGAGCAAACACAAGGCTGAGTCCAAACCCTTGCACCATTAATAAAAAAAAAAGTGTTATAGGCCTGACGCCCATGGCTCACACCTATAATCCTAGCTACTCAGGAGGCTGAGATCTGAGGATCACAGTTCAAATCTAGTCTGGGCAGGAGACTCATGTCTCCAATAAACCACTCAGAAACAGGAAGTGGCACCGTGGCTCAAATGGCAGAACGCTAGCCTTGAGAAGAGCTGAGAGCCAGGACCAAGCCCACCACCAACCAAAAAAAAAAGTCAATTATGTGCCTTTCTTGCAATGTAACTTAGATTACATCTGTTATCTAGCTTGTATCACATCTGCTGAGACTGACCTAACAGACTGACCTAACAGCTATGAAGATCTTCTGAGAAGGTAACTTATTAACTGAGGAAAGATTTCTTTAAAAAATAAAGGTGTGGTCTGGGAAGGTGGCTCAGTGGTAGAGTGTTTGCCTTGAATGCTTGAGACCCTGGGTTCGATTCCTCAGCACCACATAAGCAGAAAAAAAGCCAGAAGTGGCGCTGTGGCTCAAGTGGTAGAGTGCTAGCCTTGAGCTGAAGAGCTGAGGGACAGCGCCTAGGCCCAGAGTTCAGGCCCCATGAACGTACCCCCCCCCAAAAAAAAATAATAAAAATTTTAAAAAAGGTGTATGGTTTAGTATCTAAAAGATTCCCTGCCTTACACCTAGTTTTCTGCTGACCTAAAAAGGGGGGGGGAAGCTTTTGTTTCCAATAATGCATTTATATTCTTTTTTCCCCATACTGAGTCTTGAACTTCAGGCCTAAAACTCTTGCTCAGCTTTCTCACACAAAACTGGTGCTCTAACACCTGAGCTACAGCAGTTTCTCTATTTGTTTGGAATATCCAAGTTATTATTCTCTGACATCATCCATGCTGACACAAAAGATCTAAAAGGCAAACCAGAATGACAGCATAAAGATATTCAAAACAGCAAATGGAGATGGGTGGGGTGGCTCATACCTGTAATCTTAGCTACTCAGCAGGCTGAGATCTGAGGATCACGGTTCAAAGCCAGCCTGGGCAGGAAAGTCTGTGAGACTCTTACCTCCTATAAACTACTAGAAAACTGGAAGTGGCGCTGTTGCTTAAGTGGTAGAGCACTCGCCTTGAGCTGAAAAGTGCAGGGACAGTGCCCAAGCCCAGAGTTCAAGCCCCACTACTGACCAAAAAACAAAAAAAATAACAACAACACAAAACAGCAAATGGACACCTGTCATGTCTGTGGCCAATGGGCAGAGCAATTTATTAAGCCAGCATAGGTAGTTTAAGTAAGGCAGTGTAAAGGAAAGATCTCTGGAATCTGGGCTACAGTTTTCTGATGTCAGCTAAGTCCTGGCTAAGCTCTGTAACCTGACTGTATGACCAAGGACAGCTCTGTGACTATCTTCAATAATGGCCAACAACAGAGACTGACCCATGACCTCACGGAGCATAGGGAAGACAGCCTCTAGGCTGTGCTCTTTCTGAGGACTCTTAAAGTAGCTTTTTTCAAGGGATTCACTGAAGAGCTGCTCTGTACAAATCTTTGTCTAAATCTTGACAAAGATTAGAGAAAAATAGAAACATGAAGATGCCTCTATCATATTATAGATACTTAAGGCTGGGGACACAAATCACAACTATTAGATCATTTTACAGGCAAAAGGAATGATACAATAGAATGAAGACCACTCCAGCTTTCAGTCCTCTTGTCCTGAGACAGTAAATGGGCTGCAAATTGATACTATGAGACAGAATTGGCAAGTTGTACTGACATTTTCTCCCAATTCCTGTGACAGTCATTTCTCCCATTTAGTTTGAAAACTATTACCAAAGTGAAAGATGAGGTGAGAAAATCCTTCTCAGAGAAAGTAGCTATAAAAAACATGGGGTAGTTTATTTACAAATTCAAAACATTGGAATGACACTGTTAAAGCATTCACATTTTCAAAATTAAAAAATAAGAAAAGAAAGCCAGGTGTCAGTGGCTCCCACCTGTAACCCTAGCTTCTCAAGAGGCTGAGATGTAGAGAATCCAGGTTCAAATCCAGCTGGGGCAGCAAAGTCTGTGACACTCATTTCCAATGAATCCCAGAAAAAAACAGGAGTGGGGCAGTGGCTCAAGTGGTAGAGTGCTATCCTTGAGCCAAAGGAGCTGAGGGACATTGCCAAGGCCAAGTGTTTAAACCCCATGACATGCAAAAAATGGCAATAACTCCATGTCTGTGTATATATGGCTGTATTTTTATTGGTGAAGCTCCTGAGTAGTAGCTATGATGAAAGGTACTAAACTAGGAAATGTACTTGGAATATAATTATTTTATATGACAGTGGATGTTCCAGGGCTCTCCTAACTGTTCCCCATTTAGCCTGAGGGTTTCTCTGTACCCCAGGCTGTGGAAGGAAGTCTGACTCATTGTTTGAACAGTGGACCAACCAAAAGGCCACTTGGGTACAACTATGCAACAAATATCTCCATCTGGGCCAATGGCTATGGATAAGTGTAGGTGGCCACTGAAGGCCAGGAGATACACGCTTCTTTGTACTCCAAGCTATATTTTACCCAGTCCTCTTTTTTGACAAAAATCCTTCAATTCTGCCTCATCCTGTGGCAGGTAAAGTTCCATGCACTTATCCTGCCTGTGTGAGATTATACTCCAAAGTTCAAATGAACTTCTAAATTTAACTCAAGAGTCTAACACAACTAAGGAACTGAACCCAATAAAAAATTTCATTATGGGCGATGATGAGCCAATGATGCTTCTTCAAGGATTCCAAAGGCTCTGGTGGCTCATGAAGGTACTGCCACCTATGCAGAGTTCTATATCTCTTCCTAAGTATAGAAATATGAGAAAACATCAGCAAACATTCATCTTAGAATTTCCCCATAAATATTTACAGTGTCAGAGCTTTTTATCTCTGTAGGAACCTTACTCAAACCCATAGAGTTTCTACTGGAGAGAAAAGTCCTACCCATGTAGGGGCCCAGCCTAGAGCTGTTGCTCAAACTCAATTTCATATGAATCATAAGGGATAAAAACCATAACCATATGGGGTAAGGCCTTTATTTGAATTTAACATGTTATTGAATATCAAAGACTTCATATGGTACAATAAGGACATATAAATTAATATATTAAACATATATTACATTTAATATTACAAATACATATTGCCTATCTATCACATGCCTATTACATAGCTATTGCATATTTACTCCATATATTACATATCTATTCCATGTACATGTATAATATATTGTATATTTTAATGGACATGGGAAAGCTTTGTAATACTTATGTTCTTTGTCATTGGCATTAAAATAAAAAAGAATTCACTGGAAATTCCTTCATTCAGTTGAAGTTTCTAGTCATCATTCATTGACATAGGATCCAGATTCAACTGGGTGACTAGGAAACACTGAGCGCATGAGTGCCTGAGGGCCTGGAAGGGAGAGAGTCCTGAGGCTCTATCTATAGAGGAGGGTAATAGGTTTCTGATATTTATCTCTGTAACCTGTCCTCTTCTCACATTCCTTCACCTTACATCTAGCCATTAGCTTCTGTCACTCCTCATATCTGCATCAGTTGAGTATTCACCCATAATTCTGCATGAAAGCAGCAGTCTATAATCCCTGGACTCAGTGTTTCTGCAAATCCTGGAGGATGTGACACAAAGTAAGGGAACAGATAACCCCAAGCCAGAGGGGTCTGTCCAAATCTGGTACTACTCTGCAGTTTCAGAATGTTCATTGGCCACTATTAATTTGTTCAATTTAATCATCAGCCCAAGGCCATCCAGGGCAGGAAAAGATGAGACTCCATGTCTAAGTAACCAGTAAAATGCCAGACTAGAAGCATGGCTCAAGTATTTTAGTGCTATTCAAACAAGCCAAGCAAATCTGAGCCTTGAGTTCAAACCCTACTATTGACAAAAATAAGTTTATTAATTCATGAAGATTTTATATTGGCCTAATTCATTTCTCATAAATCCAGAACTTAAATGAATGTGTGATTGTGTACAAAAACCCCCTACTATGTACATGGGAGTGAGTGAGCTTGTAAAGTAAAATAAAAAGTTTTGATGTAACTGCATAATATATGTATATTATGCATAATATATGTATATTATATAATATCTACTCAACTTGATATGAAAAAGTATCATATTTATAAATATTAGGACAAATCAGTTTTAATATGATTATACTGTTCTAAAGGTGCTAAAAATGAACTTTCTAGTGTTTGTCCCATTCCATGGTTTTCTTAACATGATAAATCTAGTATATATAGCTTAATTAGTCTGAGAAATTAGTAAAAGCTTAGAGACAACATTAAAAAATACCAGAAAATGAGATTTCATGAAACATACCTTTTAGACATATAAGAGACATTCAATGCCAAAAGTTAATTCAATAAAATAATGCAGAGGAATACACACAAAATAAAAGTATTGAAAGACCCCAGACCCCCTGGGGTGCTTTCTTCAATGGGAGGGCACCCCAAGAAAAGAACCAAGACTCCAAACCAGCAGCTGCAATAAGCAAGAGGAGTTTATTTGGCGTTTGCGCAAAAGGGTTCTCTGTCCAGGGCAGACAGGGAGCCCTGAGCAGCTGTTACAGGCACTTTTAAAGACAAAAGCCCCAGGATTAGCATAAGACCCCAGGTTCCCCGGGATTGGCTCAGTTTACTACACGGGGAAGTTTATAACACTCTTTGTAATAAGACAATTAGTGCAGACAAAGGTAGGCACTCTGGGAGATAAAGGGTTAGGAGATTTACAGTGTTACAGGTTTGTGATTGATTAACAATTTGGCCTAGTCTGCAGAGCTCACCAGATGGCCCTTATCTTGAGCCCCCTAAACTGGGAATTTCTGCACAGGAATGCCGAGGAACATACTCTTTGTTCCTTATCTTGGGTCCCATTTGGCCATTTGGGGAAATTATTTGTTAGCTCTTTATTTACGACTACAGGGCTTGTCCCAGGGCCGACACCTAGACTCCTAGACTCCGAAGCTTTTTCTATATCTCCAGGGAGGGGAAGGGTCAGTGCTAGCAAGTTTACAGAAGCAAAACCAGCAGTTAGCATTTGTAAAAATGTAACTGTAATTTTTAATCTTTCAGTATCAGAGGTCTAATACAATTTGTTTGTGCCTTGCAGCTGTCTAGGTGTTTAGTACTGCTCTGGCAACAAATACTAAACTTTAAATACATAACATATATTAATATTACATTAAACATATTAAATGTGTATTAATTAATATATGACATAATTTAATATATTTATATAATTATGTTATATACATTTATATTATATTATAATATACTTCATTTTATTAAATATATTTATGTATTGTGCTATACATAAATATATATTTAGTATTATTTTATAATTATTATATATATATATATATATATATATATATACACACATTTTTTTTGGTCAGTCGTGGGGCTTGAACTCTGGGCTTGGGCCCTGTCCCTGCGCTCTTCAGCTCAAGGCAAGTGCTCTACCACTTGAGCCATAGTGCCACTTCTAGTGGTTTATTGGAGATAATCTCATGGGCTTTCCTGCCAAGGCTGGCTTTGAACCATGATCCTCAGATCTCAGCCTCCTGAGTAGCTAGGATTACAGGTGTGAGCCACCAGCACCCAGCTTAATGATTATATTTTATATAATATAAAGTATATATTAATTTGTTCACTATATATAATTAAGATTATATATCAGTGCCCTCCTGGCTTGACAGTACCTTCCAAACCTCAGGAAAAGTTTATCATAATAACCTGGCTCTAGACTGACATTTACAATTCGTTTTAGCTATAGAGAGTGCACAACCTCTTCCATATTAAATTAAAATCTATTTAACATCCAAATACCTCACTCTGCCTGACAATCATCTTTTACTTTACAAACCAGAGTATCTTTCTGGACATGCATGTCCCGACTGAAGATGGATGGAGTCTGCTGGACAGAGGGGTGTTCATTTGTTTCCTCCTCGAGTCTCATTCATATTTTTTGTATGTTTTTGTATGTGGGGCACTGGCACTGGTGCTCACGTCTCAGGATTGGCACAAAAATAAAGAGAAAATGAAAAAGGAGGAACATGGAGGGGAAGTCCAACAAACTTTTTGTGTGTTTTTGTTTTTGTTTGGTTCATCATTTATGGGGCAGTGGTGCTCATTCTAGCTCCCTCAGGAAGCTGAAATCAGGAAGATCTCAGTGGGAGTCCAGCCCTAGAAGGAGGAAAGGCCATGAAAAGCATGTCTCCAAACAGCTAGCTCAAGCTAGAAGTAGAGCTGTGGCTCAACTTTTAGATCGCTACCATGGAGTGAAAAAACTGAGGGAACAGCGCAACTCAGACCCTGCGCTCAAATCCCAGGAGTAGGAAAAAAAGAAAGAAAGAAAAAAGGAAAGAAAAAAGAGAAAGAGAATGTAAGGCAGATCATTACAAAGTTTTTGTGGGTTTTTTGTTTGTTTTGTTTTGTTTTGTCCAGTCCCAGAGCTTGAACGCAGGACCTGGGAACTATCTCAGAGCTTCTTTTGCTCAAGTCCAGTGCTCTATCTACCACATCACCAACACCCCAACAAATTCAACTCAGGCCCTGAGTTCAAATCACAGGAGTTGCAACAAGATAAAAAAAAAAAAAAAGAAAAATGAAAAGGAAGAGGATAGAGGGAGATCCAATAAAATTTTTGTGCCGTTTTTGTTTTTGTTTTTGCCAGGCCTTGGGTTTGAAATTAGGGCCTGGGAAATGTGCCTGAGATTTGTTTGCCCTATGCTGGCATGCTACCATTTCAACTACAGCTGAACTGGGCAACCCAGGCCCTAGGTTCAAATCCCAGGACTGTAAAATGAGTGGTGTGGAGATCACAATAAAAGGTTTACATATTTTGCCCCCTTCAAAATACTGAAGCATTTTCTCTTTGCCAGTCTTGGGTCTTGACCTGGGAACTGTCTGAGTTTTCTTAGCACTAGGCTGGGGCACTACCACTTGTCCCACAGACAAACTGGGCAGTTGAGGCCCTTTGTTCAAGCCCCAGGACTGGCAAAAAACAATGGCCAGGAGGTCTCAACAAACATTCTATGTTTGCTTTATGTCCCCCCCCCCCCTTTGCCAGTCATGGGTCATAAAGTGAGGGCCTCGGGACTGTGCCTGACCTTTTTTTGCTCAAGACTGATGCTCTATCACTTGACACACAACTTAAACAGGAAACCAAGACCTGAGTTCAAATCCCAGGAATGGCAAAAAAAAAAAAAAAAAAAAAATTAGAAAGAAAATGGCAAGGAGGTCCCAACAAACATTTTAGGTGTTTTTTTTTTTTTTTTTGCCAGTCATGGGGCCTGAACTCTGGGTCTGGGTGCTGTTCCTCAGCTCTTCAGCTCAAGACTAGCGCTCTACCACTTGAGCCACAGGGCCACTTCTGGCTTTTTCTGCTTATGTGGTGCTGAGGAATCGAACCCAGGGCCTCATGCATGCAAGGCAAGCACTCTACCACTGAGCCACCTTCCCAGCCCCCATTTTAGGTGTTTTTAAAAAATTCATTATTTATTTATTTTGGTGCCAGTGCTAGGGCTTGAAGTCAGGGGCCTGGGAATGGTGTTTAAATTTACTTTGTCTTATGCTGGCACAATAGCACTTGACCCACAGCTGAATGAGACAACCCAGACCCTAAGTTCAAATTGCAGGACTGGCCAAAAAAATGGTGAGGAGAACCCAACAAACTCTCTTAAGTTTTTTGTTTGTTTGTTTGTTTTCAGCCCCAGGGCTTGTTCTCTTTCCCAGTCCTGTGGCTTGAAGTCAGGGCCTGGGAAAAGTGTATGAATTCCTTTGCCATATGCTGGTGCAAGAGAACTTGACCCACAGCTGAACCTGGCAACACAGGCCCTAAGTTCAAGCCCCAGGACAGGCAAAAGAAAACAATACTGGGAAAGTGTATGAGTGATTTATTAATATTGTTGTTGTTATTATTAAAAGAATAAATGGCATTTCATTCCTCAAATGATTCACACGGTCATCCTGTTGGCAGCCAGGCCATATTTATTAGCAGATTCTCTTTCTCAGAGAACGCTATGGTGCCATGAGCCTGAGGGCAGCTGGAGGAGTCACCCTGGGCTATGCCTGCCTTTGTACCCTAAAATAGTCAGATTGACCCCTCATGGTCATCCCTGTGGGATCTGCCTTCCACGCCTGAGTTGGGAGGGCAGTTAGAGGCCCCCTCCTCTCTTCCCTTGCTCACAGTAGGCCGCCGTGACCACCGCCTGTGGTGGTAGGTCCCTGTGGTCTCCATGTCCACTGTGGGATCCATCATGGAGAGGCAGAGCCATCAGGTGCTAGGGCTCTGAAGACAGGAGAGGTTTGTGACCACTGCAGGGAACAGAGGTCTGCCATTTTCCCACTCAGGCCAGTGATGGGCCTGTTCTGTGAAGATGAGCATGGAGCATGATGTGGGCTTGCATGCAAATTCTGGGAAGCCACCACAAGTCAGCATGCTCAATGATGTCTGAGCACAACAAATCTCAAAATATGTGGCTTGGTGGATGAGATGGAGGGCAGGGAGGGGTGGAGAAAACAGAATTAAGCATTGCTCCATTTTTCCCTAATGTTTTCATTCATCCCTGCTCTGTAGACCAGACAGGAGACTCAGAGAGGTGATGAGACAAGGCGGTGGTCACACAGGAACAGAACTGGGATGCTATCAAGTCTGTTGGACTGCAGTGTCTAGCCCCTTCCTTCAGCATAAATTGGTGGTGTGGTCAGAGTCTGGAACTGGCTGTTTGTGCACAGAGCCAACTTTCAAATAACCCCTGTCCTTCCCCAACCTGAGAATATTTAGAACTTGTCACCTCTTGCTCTCTCCTCCTTTTCTACTTGAGGCTACGAGGGTCTGTGGACTCAGAGTCTGGGAGACTGGGTTCCAGTCTTCCCTCAGCATCTGTAAATTTATGAAGCCTTCATATATTCATAATGAAATTTCACCAGCTTAAACTTCTAAAGTCAAGTGTCTGATAACCCCTGCCTCAACTTGTAATTACCTTGAAGGACAGTGTGCCTAGTATTGCCCAGATCTTGCATATTTATGTGCTGGTCCTCAGGCTTGAAATCAAGTACTGGACTCTGTCCCTGAGCTTTTTTCTCAGGGACTTGAACCACAGATTTACTGCTGGCTTTTTTTGTGGTTAACTAGAGATAAGAGTCCCATAGACTGTCTTGCTCTGGCTGGCTTCAAACCTTTGTCCTCATATCTCAGCCTCCTGAGTAGCTAGGATTACAGTGTGAACCACTGGCATCCAGGAGCTCTTAGACATTTTAAGAGAAGTTAGAAGTATTACTGGGCACTGGTGGCTCACACCTGTAATCCTAGCTACTCAGGAAGCTGAGAATCTGAAAATAAAAACTCAAAGCTAGCTCAGTCTTTAAAACTCTTATCTCTAATAAACTTCTCACAAAAAGCCATAAGTCATGATGTAGCTCAAGTAGTAGAGCATCAGCCTTGAGCATAAAGAGGCTCAGGGACAGTACCCAGGTCCTAAGTTCAAGGCCCAAGACGGGCAAAAAAAAAAACCTTGTAGATGATGGAGGTTATAAACTTAGGGCTTCTTGTTCTTGCTTAGCTCACATGCTGATGGCTGGTACTCTGTCACTTGAGTCTTGTCTCTAGTCCAGCACTTTTGCCTCTAATTGGAGATGGGTGTCTTGTGGACTTATCTGCCTGAGCTGGATTTGAACACCAACCCTCCAGGTCTCAAGCTCCTGAGATGCTATGAATATAGATATGAACCATTGGTGTTGGGTTAGGAAGTGTAAATCTTTATATTAAATACATGTTTTAAAATGGCTCATGCCTGAAATCCTAGCTACTCAGGAGGCTGAGATGTGAGGATTGTAGTTGGAAGCCAGCTTAGTGTAGGAAAGCCTATGAAACTCTTATTTCCAATTAACTAAAAAAAAAAAAAAACCCTGGGAAGTGGTGCTGTAGCTCAAGTAGTAGAGCGCTCGCCTTGAGCTGAAGAGCTGAGGGACAGCGCCCAGGCCCAGAGTTCAAGCCCCACGACCGACAAAAAAAAAAAAAAAAAAAAAAAAAAAAAAAACCCTGAAAGTGGAGGTTTGGTGCAAGTGGTAGATTGTTAACCATGAGCATAAAAGCTCATGGCCCTCAGTTCAAGCCTCAAGACCAGCACAGTCAAAAAGATGAAAAAGATTTACTTCCATGTTATAGAACAGAATGTAAACAAAGCTACTGATTCTGGCATAATTTTAATTAATTAATAATGATTCCAAATAACCTATCCATTATCTGAAATTCACTCACATCATGGAATATTTCACAGTTGGAAGAAAAGAATAGGAAAATCTGTATGTATATGGTGTGATCTCCAGGATCGTTTATATAAGAAAAGCAAGGTGTAGCCCAATGCACTGAAAATTGCTATGCAAACTTGAAGCTGATGCCAGAATGCATGTACAAAGCATACTGCACTGTCTGCCTTTTGCTGAGGGGGTAGGAAAAAGAAGAGAAAGTGAGAGAAAGAATATTCAGTAACTAGGGACAAGAGGTTCATTGGCTAAACCAGTGTCTCTCTTGGTGAACAGCCCAGGTGAGTTAGCATAGTGGAACTTTTCCTGAATATTGAACTTAGATTCCAGCAAGAATTAGTTCTAATACTAGATCTGCTCGTAACAGCCATAATGACCTTTTCCCTTGCTGGTACCTAACACAGTTGTTATACATGGAATGATTTATGTGAGACTGGGACCCATTTGCCTGTCCATCATTGAATCCTAGCACCTGCTAAAGAGCCTGGTGTGTGATAGATTGGTTTGTGGGAAAAGAACCTTCTTTGTTTTGTGCTAGGGCCTTATTTCTTTCACTTGGCTTTTTCTGCTCAAGACTATCTCTCTAGCACTTGAGTTTAATGGACTATTATGCCCAGGCTGGCTTTGAACCTCAATCCTAAGATCTCAGCCTCCCAAATAGTTTAGGATTACAGGCATGAGCACCAATGCCAGGCCTGGTAAGTTATTAAATATGTGTTGAATAGATGAGTAAATAAGTGTGAAAGGGGATGGCTGGTTAAGTTCTCTCATCTGAAAAATGGAAATGAGAATAGAACCTACCTAGGATTTGGTGGGAATTAGTGAGGTTATATCTGTAATTGCTTCCTTCTTTCCTGTATGTTCCTTGATCTCAGAGTGTGAGAAAGTCTAAATGGCTTAGCTAATCCTCTACCTTCTGATGCCAGCCAGGCAGATCCTAGGTCAACATTTAGCCCATAGAGGAGGTGGAGGCCAGCCCACAAAGCAGAAAATTTAGCCATTTTAGAACAGGGTGCCAATCAGGAGTTCTTTCTGCAGACATCTGAAATATGTCTCCTAGAGCAGGCCTAAAGGGGAATTATAAATTCCCATTTAGTAGGCAATAAAAAATCAGCATTCTTAGGTAACTTTTGTGTGGGAGGTCAGTTGGAGTAAAGACACAGATGATGTCAGGGGTTGAACTGTGTTACTTCTCAGCTCCATTTTCCTCTGACTTTTTCTCAGAAAAAATTAGGGGCTTGGTATTCTTACTCTGGAAAGTTTGAGAATTGTGTAGAACAATAAGATAAGGTAGGGGTGATCGCAAGGGATAATATAGTCACATTAGGCTAGAAACAGTATGGGCTGCTCAGCCCTAGAACTGTCAGGTGCTGGGAAGGGCAGTGATGGAAACCCAGAGACAAGGTAGTTTCAAGAAGGTTGTGTGAGAGGAACTGGGGCATTGCTTGTGGACACAGCCAACCTGTGGCACAATGCTAGATAGAGATCTGGAGAAAAACAAACCACCACCAACAGAACATCACTTTACTGTGGCTCTGAGCCCATTCTGTCCAGTGACAGTAGAAAAGACTTCTGTGCATGCATTTGTCAAGAGAGAGATGAGGGGAATCTGGGATAGAACACTTGAGCTTCTGTCCTCTGCTTTTAATGGGTCAGAGAGGATGTGTTAGCTTGGAGTGGTCTCAGTTTATGATCAAAGGTCAGATTCAAGAGGTAAGTAACAGGATATCAGGAAGCAGTATGGATTAAGGATACTCAGGGACAGGTCTTCAGCCAGGTGTAAGTGGCTCATGCCTGTAATCCTAGCTACTCAGGAGGCTGAGATCTGAGGATCATGGTTCAAAGCAAGCCCGGGAAAAAGTCCCAGTAAGACTCTTCTCTCCAATTAGCCACTCAAAAACCATAAGTAGTGCTGGGGCTCAAGTGGTAAGCACCAGCCTTGAGCACAAAGGGGCTCAGGAACAGCACCCAGGCCCTGAGTTCAAGCCCCATATCAAAAAAAAGAAGAATAGGTCTTCACACTGATCACTAGGGTAATGTCATGAACTTCCTGATGTCCTGTTATCTATCAGAATCCTGTGTAAACACAACAGGGCAAACAAACAAACCAGCAGCTTTCTGCTGGCATCAGGCTTTCCCTGCACACACCATTCAATCATGCTTTCTGCAATAGTCTTAGTTCCCAAGGGGCTCCTGAGTACCACAGGAAACCTTGGCCTTGACAGGTCCCCTACCTCCTCCCCCTGAACCCAACAGGAAAACAAAACAAAGAAGCTCAGGGAGGTATTCTGTATGGTCTGGCTGAGCCTAAGCAAGATGTCCTGGATAAGCCTCACATGGAGACTTACATCCAATACTGTCTCATCTGAATGGAGAGGCTACTATTTCCTTGACTTAGTCTACATAACACCTGCAGAATTGCACCTCTTGTTTCACATTTGCCTTCTGGAGTCCAGATGCTCCCCTCTGGACTGACCCCTGTAGCCAGAGAATAGAGTGTTCTGATTGTCTAAGCCAGCAGGACAGGGTGGAGTCAGTTCTGATTAGATTGGAGCTGTCTCCTTTCCTGGCCTGTTTCCTAACAAGGACCAGTCTTATCTTTCTGTGGCTCCTACACTCACCAGCCAGTTGCTATCCAACAAATTCAATCTTTTCATCCATGGCAGACCCCTTATTGCCAGCAAAGACCACCATGCCCTGCTTTCTGTATATCCTTTGACATTAGAGCCAGAGCAAGATCTCTCTGGTCCCACAGAAGTTTGCTGGAAGGTGCCATCTAGTGGAATGTCAGCTGACCTACTGCTTAAATGAAAAGGCCTAGTGGTGTTTTAAAGCTCCGAAAACAATTGGTGGGACAGTGACCTCTCAAAATGACCATCAAGAGAAATCACTAGGCTATGGCTGGGTCAAGTTCCAGCCTTACTGATTTATTGGCCTGGGATAGAGGGTGAACAACTAGGATTTGTTTTTATTTGTGTGTGCTGGTACTAGGGCTTGAACTCAGGGCTTAGGCACTGTCCCTTAGCTTTTGTGCTCAAGGCTAGCACTCTCTCATCTGAGCCACACCTCCACTTCTGGTTATTCGCTGGTTAAGTGAACATAAGAGTCTCAGAGATTTCCCTGTTCTGCCGAGCTTTGATACACCATCCTCAGTTCCCTGTCCCCTGAGTAGCTAGGATTACAGGTATGAGTTAAGCCACCAGTGCCCCAGGGTTTTTGGCTCTTTTTTTTTGCCAGTCCTGGGGCTTGAACTCAGGGACTGGGCACTGTCAAGCTTCTTTTTGCTCAAGGCTAGTGCTCTACCACTTTAACCACAGTGCCACTTTTGGCTTTATTTACATAATACTAAGGAATCAAACCCAGGACTTCATTCATGCTAGGCAAGCACTCTAAGGTGGTTCCCAGTCCTATATCCAGGGTTTTTTAAGTACATTTCTTTTTTTTTTTTTTTTGCCAGTCATGGTGCCTGAACTCTGGGCCTGGACACTGTCCCTCAGCTCTTCAGCTCAAGGCTAGCGCTCTACCACTTGAGCCATAGCACCACTTCTAGCTTTTTCTGCTTATGTGGTGCTGAGGAATTGAACCCAGGGCCTCATGCATGCAAGGCAAGCACTCACACCACTGAGCCACCTTCCCAGCCCCTCCAGGGTTTTTAAAGTCCTTAGCAGATTCTAACATGCAGGACTGGGTCCTGCATAGTATCCAACTCCCTCATTTATAGGGGTGCCCACAGAAGGGAGACACCCTTAAAGAAATTCAGATTGCTAGGAAGATCCTTTTGACTGGCACTCCACATCTAAATTTAATTTGTACTTTGTTCTTCCTCATACGGAAATGAAAAGTAATTTAACAGGCAACACTCTGTTTTCTAAGTTCTGACAATTCTGTGATAGGGCCAAGAGGCTGGTTCTCTTTATGTATCTAATGTCTGCAGCTGACTCTACTGGCTGATGTACTGTCCCGACCCGCAGGACTTCAACGAGGTTGGTGAACCTAAGCGAGAAGGAATGAAGGGACAAGAGACACGAAGAAGGACAGCAAGACAAGGATTCTGATCAAGCTGCCAAATTTTATTTTTCACACTGGGGTATTTATATGCTTAGAATAAGGAAGCTTTTTCATTGGGCGTAGCAGCTGCAGGATGCTTGCTTAGGGCAGTGTGAAAAGTTGGTCAATAGCAGCTACCTGGTCTTTGTTTGGGGCAGGATGCAAAGACCAGATTCTGTAAATAGCCTCGAGAGATGTTCCAGCGAGATAGTCAAGCTTATCATGCAGAGAGACTCCCTGCAGGGCTCTCAATAATGTACTACCAAATGACACAGTCTATTTATTTGAGATTTGTAGCCTTCTCCGTTTGCTTTTTCAGAGACTAGCCTCCTTGAGGCATCTTACAGTATCTTTTTTTCTTGGTCATTCATGGGGCCTGAACTCTGAGCCTGGGCACTGTCCCTCAGTTCTTCAGCTCAAGGCTAGTGCTCTACCACTTGAGTAGTGCCACTTCCAGCTTTTTCTGCTTATGTCGTATTGAGGAATCGAACCCAGAGCCTCATAAATGCAAGGCAAGCACTCTACTATGAGCCACCTTCCCAGCCCCTCTTGCAGTGTCTTGATTGAATAATTTCCCTTTACAGTTGGCAGGTTTGGTTGATTTAATTGGCATTGTATTTTGGAAATGACAAAGTAGACTCCAGGACACAGAGAGGCAATTCCCTAACTAATGGTCATTTCAAATACATACCCTGAAAGTCTCTTATTTTTATTCAAAGTAGGAGCTAAAATTCCACTAAATACAGACTCTAGAGTGGTGTTCTCTGTCTGACCCTTTTACTCCCATCCTGCTTTGCAAGACTGTGCCCCAGAAGTTTAAATAAAAGGATTTGAAAGAGGGCTACGAATGTGGCTCAGTGGTAGAGTGCCTGCCTGGTGTGCATGAAGCCCTGGGTTCAATTCCTCAGTACCATACATATAGAAAAGGCCAGAAGTGGTGTTATATAGCTCAAGTGGTAGAGCACTAGCCTTGAGCACAGAGAGGCTCAGGGACAGCCCAGGCCCCAATTTTAAGCCCCAGGACTGGCCAAAAAAAAAAAAAAAGAAGACTTGAAAGAGCTGGGACCTGGCAGCTCATGCCTGTAACTAGCTACTCAAAAGGCTGAGATCTAAGGATCATGGTTTGAGGCCAGCCTAAACAGGAAGTATGGGAGATGCTTATAACCAATTAACCACCAAAAACACCAGAAATGGAGCTGTGGCTCAAGTGGTATAATAGAGTGATAGCCTTGAACAAAAAACCTCAAAGACCTGAGCTTGAACCTGAGTTCAAGCTCCAGGACTGGTGGACATGCACGCGCACACCTGTATACACACACACACACACACACACACACACACACACACACACACACACACACACACACACACACACACACACACACACACACACACCCCAGTTCAAGCTCCAGGACTGGTGGACATGCACGCGCACACCTGTACACACACACACACACACACACACACACACACACACACACACACACACACACACACACACACACACACACACACACACACACACACACACACACACACACACACACACACACACCCCAAAGCAGAACCCTAAATGCAATTTGTAAATAAATGATACTAATTCTTAAAAGGTTACCAATTATATGACGTGCTATAAAAGGAAAATTATATAGCCAGCACAAAAGTTATATACCCCATAAAAAGATCAGTGCTTGCCACAAGTAGGGTTGGGGAAAGAGGAAGAGGAATAAAGAGGGGAGAATAGAAAGGATTTTTTGTTGTTGTTGATCATGGGGCTTGAACTCAGAGCTCTGTCTGGTTTTTTGGTGGTTAATTGGAGATACCTGTCTTACAAACTTTTCTGACTGGGCTGGCTTTGGACTAGTAGCTGGGATTACAGGTGTGTAAGCCACTCCCACTGGGAATTATAAGCGAGAGCCACCACCACCTGTCTGTAAAGAATTTTTCTTTTAGGGCAGTGAAACTCTATACAATTCTGCAATGGTGAACATGTCATTACACAATTGTCCAGAGCCAATGAATGCACAACACTAAGTGTGAACCCGAATGTTCACTATAAGCTCTGGATAATAACTTGTTAAGTAGTGTAGTTAATAATGTAGTAAGATAAGAATCTCACAGACACCCACTGTTAGTGACTCAAGCCTGTAATCTTAGCTACTCAGGAGGCCGAGATCAGAGGATCAGGGTTCAAAGCCTTCCAGAGCAGAAAAGTCAGTGAGTCTCTTCAATTGATCACAGAAAAGGCAGGAAGTGACTTTCATCAATATTAGTATGCATGCTTTCATGAGTGTGTGTGGGAGGAGGTGTAAAGGAATACAAAACATCTAAGTACCTTCTGCTCCATTTGGTTGGGAACTTAAAATTGCTCTAAAAAATAAAGGCTACTAAAACCAAACAAGAAATAGCAAAATGTGCACATGGTCCTCCTCTTGAGGCTTACAGCTCAATGGGAAAGCCCAATGTCAAGTGTTTAACAGCAACCATTAATGGTGTGTCCTTGAGTAAGGAAGCCAAAGTTAAAAGTACACACAGCAGGGTGTGGTGGCTCATGCCTGTAATCCTAACTACTCAGGAGCCTCTGGTTGGTGGATCTTGGTTTGAACCTGGCCTAGACAAGAAAGTCCAAGACACTCTTATCTCCAAATAAGCATACATACACACACTCACAAACACACACCAGAAATGGAGCTGTGGCTCAAGTAATAGAGAGCTAGCTGTAAGTGCGTGCATGCACACACACACACACACACACACACACACACACACACACACACACACACTCACCAGAAATGGAGCTGTGGCTCAAGTAATAAAGAGCTAGCTGTAAGTGCATGCATGCACATATGCACATACACACACACACACACACACAACATAAGAAGTGTGGGAGGGGAGATTATTTTCTTTTGTCCAAGGAGATCAGGATTCTCCAGGAATGTGTTAGTTGAGCTTGGTGAGCCCCAAGAGAGGAGAAGGACTCACTGGAGATCCAGAGACACACATTTTTTCAGGCTTGCTTTTGGCTAAGCAGATCTCTCAGTTTCCAGCCTGGAAATCACACCATTACACTCTTCCTGATTTAGTAGATAAGGAAATGGGGGCTAAAGATTTCTGATGATTAGGTGGGAAACTGGAGACACAGTCTGTGAATAAGCAGTTCGTTAAACAATATTAAAAACAAGCCATGCACTGGTGACTCATGCCTGTCATCAAAGCGACTCAGGAGGCTGAGATCTGAGGATTGTGGTTCAAAGTCAGTCTGGGCAAAAAACCTTATCTTCAATTAACCAGTTAAATAACAACTACAATGAAAAGCCAGAAATGAAGGTGTGGCTAAGTGGTTGAGCAGAAAACTAAGCAAGAGAGCAAGCCCTAGTACCAGCACACACATAAACACAATCAATCAATCAATCATTTTGACCCATATACAAGTGCCTCTAGCCTGGTGGATCCATTCTTCTTTCACAACCCTTGGCTCAAGGCTTTAGCCTCATTAGCTTGAGGTCCCATGATGAATGGCATTAGCATTGAAGATCCCTAAAAATTCCAAGGTAAGGACAGATAGTAGGAAAGGTTTTGTATCCTCACCAGGAAGGTTGAAGACCTGCACCTGTTACTTCTCCTCTGGGTGACATTTCCAGTTACTAATAACAAGATGGAAAACTGGAAACACAGTCCATGTATAAGCAGTTTGTTAAAATAAATAAATAAAAAGGGACCTGGACCCTGGTGGCTCATGCCTGTAATCCTAGCTACTAAGGAGACTGAGATCTGAGGACCACTATTAGAAGCCAGATTTATTTTTTATTATTTTTTTTTATTTTTGCCAGTTTTGAACTCTGAGCCTGGGTGCTGTCCCTAAGTTCCTTTTGCTCCAGGATAGCACTCTACCACTTGAGCTACAGCACCACTTCCAGTTTTTTTTCTGTGATAAACTGGAGATAAGAGTCTCACAGACTTTTCTGCTCTGGCTGACTTTGAACTGAGTTCCTTAGATCTTAGCCTCCTAAGTAACTAGGATTACAGGTGTGAGCCACCAACAATAGGTAGCTCAAAGTGTAGCTGTGGCTCAAGTGATAGAGTGACAGTTTTGAGCAAAAAACTCAGGGACAGGACAGCACCCAGACCCTGAGTCCAAGTCCCAGAACCAAACAAAAAATAATTAAAAATGGGGTAACAAGGAGACAGTGGGAGGAGAGAGAGATTCACCATTTATCAGGTATATGTCAGGTGTGAACAGTCCACAGTGTAGGCTAGGAGCAGACAAGGCACCCACCCACGGCAAAAACCAATCATCTGTTTTGGAAAGCCCAATGACAATCAAGTAAATGCACAAATATATGAAGCAACCATAGTAAGATAAAAAGTGCAGGTCAGGGTGCTTAAAAGAGTCCTTGTGAATCCAGCACTGGTGGTTCACGCCTCCAAATATAACTATTCAGGAGGCTGAGATCTGAGGATCATGATTCGAAGTCAGCCTAGACAAAAACGTCTGTGAAATTCTTTTTTTTTTTTTTTTTTTGCCAGTCATGGTGCCTGAACTCTGGGCCTGGGCACTGTCCCTCAGCTCTTCAGCTCAAGGCTAGTGCTCTACCACTTGAGCCACAGCACCACTTCCAGCTTTTTCTGCTTATGTGGTGCTGAGGAATCGAACCCAGGGCCTCATGCGTGCAAGGCAAGCACTCTACCACTGAGCCACCTTCCCAGCCCCAACGTCTGTGAACTTCTTATCTCAAATTACCTAGCAATAAGTTATAAGTGTCAGCTGTGGCTCAAGTGGTAGAATGCCAGCCTTGAGGGGGAAAAAAGCTAAGCAACAGTGCCCAGGTCCTGAGTTCAAATCCCAGAACACACACACACACACACACACACACACACACACACACACACACACACACACACACACACACACACACACACACACACACACACACACACACACACACACACAGGGTCTCTGTGAAGAGGTGGCATTGAAGCCAAGACCTGTAGGATGAGAGGGAGCCAGCCTTGGGGGCAGTATGGAAAAAAAAAAAAAACAAAAAAAAAACACCAGTCAGAGGCAATAGCTAAGGTGAAAGTTTCTGGGCTGCAATGAACTCAGGACCAGGAAGAAGAGGTGTGTGGCTGGTTCTGAGTGAGAAAGAGAATGAGGGGAGGTGACATCAGAAACTTGGGGGGCAGCCAAACCCTGGTGGTTCATGCCTATAATTCTAGCTACTCAGGAGGCTGAGATCTGAGGATCAAGGTTCAAAGCCAGCCTGGGCATGAAAGTCCATGAGACTCTTATCTCCAATAAACTCTCAAGAAAAAGCTGGAAGTGATGTTGTGGCTAAAGGTGTAGCACTAGCCTTGAGCTCAAGGACAGGGCCCAAAGCACTGAGTTCAAGCCCCAGTCCTCACACTTCAGCTTCCTGAGTAGCTAACAGCCATCAGGGCTAGATAACACTTTATTATATATTATCTCATTTAATGCCCACGACAGTCCCAATAGGAGAGCTCAGTCCTGAAAGTACCAGTTCTGGTTCAGTTTCAGTCAGTGGTTACCTCTGGTTTTTCCCCCCTGGGAGTAGTCTTGTCACTGGGAGGAAGATGAAGGCCCAGAAGGCCCTCCCTCTGCTGGTGCAACCTATATTGTAAAAGTGATGAAAGAGGTCCAAGATTAAAGCTGGATTCTTAGAGCAAAGTCTCTATGGTGGGAAGACTGGGCTGGTGTGTGCAGCTTTGATCAAGTGACTGAGGGAAAATAAAATAAATAAATAAAATAAGACAAAACACCTCAAATCCAATTTCCTTTGGAGTCCTCTAGGGAGCTAGAGGAGGAGAGCGGAAGAGGAGACTCCAAATTGTTTCCTTCTTGTTATGACCTTCATTGCTATACTTTGCTCAAGCAGTAATTACTGAATGTAGTAGTTAAAATGTGCCTTTCCTAGGAAGGTCCTCCGTTTACCTTCCCATGGTTGAGGAGTGTATGAGCTAAAATCCTCAGGTCTCAGCTCTACTTGGGCTGCTTGGCCCAGGGAAGAGGGAGGACCCTTTTGCAAACTCCTGTGCCCAGAAGCAGAGCCAGGTTTCTGATTTTCAATAAAAGGAAGCAGGGGCTGCTAGAGATAAGGGTGTAATAGAATAGAGTGTGAGCTTGTAGTTCACACACTGTAAAGGAGGCTCAAACTGAGAGCTCCTCTGAGGAAAAATCAAGTAACTGGAGAGGAAAGTAGTTCATATTTTATTTAGATCAACCGGCTGGGGTAAAGCTTGCTGAGGCAGAACCACTGATCTACTCCCTGAGAAGATGGAGAGAGCCACACAAAGGTTTAGTTGTACATGTGTGTGTGTGTGAGTGTGCATGTGTGCACACTTGTGCTAGTGCTGGGGCTTGAACTTAGGGTCTTATGCCCTTGCTTGGCTTTTTCCCCAGGCAGATGCTCTACCACTTGGGCTAAACCTTCACTTGGAGCTTTTTTGCTAGTTGATTGCAGATAGGAGTCTGTCAGCTTTGTCTGCCCAGGCTGACTCTGAACAGGGATGTTCAGATCTCAGCCTCCTGAGTAGCTTTTGCAAATTTGCTCTTCTCTTCTCTAGAAAGTTCTTCCTCTTTCTAAACCTTTGGGTGAACCTGGATGCTTGATGGCTTCTGAGTGTAATTCTAGCTACTCAGGAGGCTGAGATCTGAAGATCCCTGTTCAAAGTCAGCCTGGGCAGACAAAGCTGACAGACTGGTCTAGAGCTGGGGGTGGTAAGTCACTAGGGTCAGTGGCCGAGCTGGAAAAGCAGAACATCAAGAGGGCATGTGTGGAGTGTGGCAGAGAATAGGGTATCAGGGAAGAAGCAGTTAAGGGATTAGCACTGGAGCAAGGAGTCCAGATTCTCTGTGGTCCAGGAAGTCTTTCTTCAGATCCCTCAGCATCGTGATGCACCCATTAGCAGTCTTGGGTGACTGCATGTTTGTTTAGTATTTCAGCCCAGTCATTTTAACTCCCAGGGCTTGGGGTTCCTGCACGTCCTCCTGGAGCCTGGTACAGGGTCTGGCATATGAGTGCCAGCTGATGCTTTGCCAAATAGGGCTGAATGGAGACAAACCCTGAACCGAAAGTTTGGAGAAGGGCTCCATGCACGGGCTGAGTGTCCAGAGGATGCGTGGTACTGGACCTGCATGTGGAAGGGGCCGAAGTACAGGTTCGGGTCACCTCCCCACCACTTTGGTAGGGAGAGCAGGCAGGTGTCACAGGGCAGAGGGCACTGACTGAACTCAGTTCTAAACATAAGTGTACACTCACCCAACATCTGGGGTCTTTGATAGGAAGAAACCCAGAGTTCGTGGAACAGTGCACACAGATCACAGTGTGGACCACATTCCATGGCTGAGGACACTAAGATCCCAGGGTCAAAGCAGGTCTTGGTGTTTTCAGGCCTGGGCCAAGGCAAGTGGAGAGCCCCAAACCCCTGCTGTGCATCGGCAGGGCTCCAGCAATAGAAGCAAAGCAGGAGGAGCTCAAATCCCTGGACCGAAACTTGCCCAGCAGACTTGAGGCCAGGATCAGATCCTGGGGTGCACAGGAACCGCACAAAATGCACCCGGTGCACCACCACTCAGTGTGCACCAGTCAGAGCCCAACAACCCAACTCTGGCACTTTCTTACTGCTTCTCCAGGTAGGGGAGCCGGGGCGGAGCGGGCTGCACCATTGCGACTCAGGAGGGGGGAGCCCTAACATCGGATGTCAGGGTCACCCCGGGTAGACTGAAACCCTTCACGAGAAGATGGAGATCGACGTCTACAGGTGTTTGCTAGAAAGTCTGTAAGAGGCTGTTGCAGGCCTGGCTGCTCCACGGTGCCCGACATCGGTGTTGGCGGAGAAGACCCCCCCCCCCCCATGGCGGTGACTTAGTGGTAGCATCCGGTTCCCTGGTTGGCGAATGTCAGGGCCAGTGCTGCAGCCGCTTGTGCTTGCAGAGCTGCTGCCGAAGCCGCCAGGCGTTCACGTGGACGGGCGCGGAGCCTGGAGTGGGTGGAACCGGTAGGGCGCAGCTGACTGTCCCGATGAGGCATAAGGAGAGAGAAGCGGCTTCTGCAGGCGGTGACTCTGGTACTGGTGGCCCTGGTCTTCCTGCCGAACATGGGGCTGTTGGCTTTGTACCACGTGCGGCAGCCAAAAGGCATGCCCGGGAGGGAGGTCGGGAGCAGCATGGTCTCCATGGTGGGACAGGTGAGTGCCTTGGGTATGGTGGGGCTAGGTGGGGCGATCTGGTTTCACTTCAAACCTTTGGCTCCTTCTCTCTCCTCCTCCTCCTGTCGGTGTCCTCAGAGGCAGCCCCTGAAGACTCTGCACTTTTTTCCATTCCTCCCCCACCCAGATGGGGTAAATTGAGGCTCCAAGGACAGGGATTTGTCCACTAAGCAGAGTCAGAATTAGAACCCAGGGCCCTTAGTGCCCATTATGAAACTCTTATTTCTATTTTCCATACTTTACAGTTTGCTTGCCTTTCCATTGCCCTCTCCTGTCCTCTGACCTTGTTCTCTTTCTGGGTAGTACCCTGTTTGCACAAGCCTGTATCCCCAGGGTGTGATTCTTTCTGTAGGACCGGTTCCCCCATCACTTCTGCTCCCCTCCCTCACCCCCACCTGCTGATCCTGCTGTTTTTACTCAGGTCAGTCCCTTTCATGTTTTGCCATTTGCACAGGGACCCCTGGAACTCCCTGCCCCTTTTCCCTATTCTTTACCTGTCCTATTTCTGTCTCAGATCCTGTGAATTCCTTGGGGAGTGAGTGCAAAGATCCTCTTGGAGCTTCTGGTTCCTTGGATGGGGTGAAAGGTCAATTTCTGGTTCTTGAGGAACTTGCCACCTTTGATCCTCTAGGAGTATAGAGGTGTCCAGGTAGAGGGATCCCCAAAAATTTCCAGATTGCTGTCCACTGAGGGCAGAATGCCACATACATTCCTTCTCTACTTCTTTCTGATAGGACGTGCTATTTCTTGCAGCCCAAACTGTGATAATAATTGTTTTTGCCTCTTTGAAACTCACTCATGTCTCATGTATGTGTACCTGCATATGGAATAAATGATGATTTTTCTTCATGTACATGTGTGTGCATGTTCAGATCGTGGCTCTTGAACTCAGGCCCTGGGTGTTGTCCTTTAGTTGTTTTTCACTCATGGCTGGTATTCTACCACCTAATCCACAGCTCCACTTCTGGCTTTTTGGTGGTTCATTAAAGATAAGAGTCCTACAGACTTTCTTGGGTGGGCTGGCTTAGAACTAGAATTCTTAGATCTCAGCTTCCTGAGTAGCTAGAATTACAGGTGTGAGTTACCAGCTCCTGGCTTGGATTTACATTTTCCTGCACAATCACATCACTCTACCTTTCTCACCTCCTGGCAAATCTATGCATGCTTGAATTGCTTTGTATATTGGGACATTTCAGATTTGCTTAGGGGATTTTTGTGGTCCCATGGGAAGTGGAAAATGTTCATATCAGGGTCAGAATTGACTGTTGGCTGCCCTCAAGGGAAGAGGCTGACTTTTTGAGGTTGATGGGTTTTCCTTTCTCCTCAGTGTCAGGCAATTGCCTGGCCATTCTGGTAGCTTGAGCTCAGACAGTTCTTTGCCACAGGGCGGATCAATTGGAGCTTAGCAATTATCCTAGTTAATTGTTGCAAACCATCCAAGAGGAGTTGGCTTGATCTTTCTGGTACATTTTTTTTTAATTTTTTTATTGTAAAGATACTATACAGAGGGTTACAGTTACATGAGTGAGGTAATGAGTACACTTCCTCTTGAACATTGTTACCCCCTCCATTGTTTTCCCCCTACCATCCCCTCCCTCCCTCCCTTCCCCAAGGTTCTTTTTTTTTTTTTTTTTTGATTGTGATTAAGTGATTACTTAATTTCCGGAAATTCACCATATTGTGGAATAATGATGCTCATTTAAAGTCACAAGTTCATTCTAACTTTCCTGGAGCAAATTGTCTATCACAGTCTATAATATATAACGGTGCTCACATGTTATATACCATATATGTGATCAGCAGCATGGGGATATTTGGTAGTGGTTCAACCATATGAGTGGGAGTTCTTTGTTTCTTAAGTCCTGTTAGTTTTGTCATATCACCTAACATTTTGGATTTATCATCCACTTATCAGGGAGACCATGTACTGTTTGTCTCTTCGTTCTTGGCTTACCTCGCTCAACATGATTCCTTCTAGCTCCATCCATTTCCCTGCAAATGCCATTATTTTGTCATTTCTAATGGCTGCATAATATTCCATTGTGTATAGATACCACAATTTTTGGATCCATTCATCTGTGGTGGGGCATCTAGGTTGTTTCCATATCCTAGCTATTGCGAACAGTGCTGCAATAAACATGGAGGTGCACGTGTCCTTGTATATTGGTTCCTGTTGTTCAGGGTAGATGCCTAGAAGTGGTATGACTGGGTCGTAAGGGAGGTCAATCTTTAGCTTTCTAAGGACCCTCCAGACTGCTTTCCAAAGTGGTTGTATGAGTGTACATTCCCACCAGCAGTGTAATAGCGTTCCTCGTTCTCCACATCCCCTCCAGCATTTGTCGTTGGCTGATTTGTGGATGTGGGACATTCTGACTGGGGTAAGGTGGTATCTCAGGGTTGTCTTTATTTGCATTTCCTTCACCACCAGGGATGATGAACATTTCCTCATGTGTTTCTTTGCCATTTTTATTTCTTCATTTGAGAAGTCCCTCTTTAGTTCCCTTGCCCATTTAGTAATTGGTTTGTTGGGTTTGGGAGGGATTAGTTTCTTGAGTTCCCTGTATATACAGGATGTTAACCCCTTGTCTGATATATTGCTGGTAAATATTTTTTCCCAATTAGTTGGTTGTCTTTCTAGCTTGGTTGCGATAGCTTTATCTGTGCAGAAGCTTTTTATTTTAAGGTAGTCCCATTTGTCGAGTCTCTCTCCAATTTGTTGTGACCCTGGGACTCTGTTCAGGAAGTTCCTTCCTGTGCCTATTAGTTCAAGTGTCTCTCCTACTCTGTCCTGCAGTAGTTTCAGAGATTCAGGTTTAATGTTAAGGTCTTTAATCCATTTTGAGTTGATGTTGGTGCATGGTGATAGGCTGGGGTCCACTTTTAGTTTTCTGCATGTGGCTGCCCAGTTTTCCCAGCACCAGCGGTTGAAGAGGCTGTGTTTCTTCCATTGTATGTCTTTGGCTCCTTTGTCGAATATCAGCTGGCTGTAGGCCTGTGGATTTATTTCTGGATCTTCTATTCTGTTCCATTGGTCTTCGGGTCTGTTTTTGTGCCAGTACCATGCTGTCTTTGTTATTATAGCTCTGTAGTAGAGTTTGAAGTTCGGCATGGATAGCCCTCCCATATTGTCTTTATCCCCTAGAATTGTTTTGGCTATTCTAGGTCTTTTGGTGTTCCATATGAATTTTTGGACTGTTTTCTGTATTTCAGTGATGTACGTTATTGGGATTTTAATAGGTCTTTCTGGTACATTTTAACTGTTCAGAAACTAAGGAAAGTTAGCAAGGTCCTTTCCTAAACCCTGAGTTCAAGCCCTGATAGCCTGCCTAGCCTTTTCCCCCTTAAATTCTGTGTCTTGTATGTTTTCCTTTCTTGAAATCTCCTTCAATTCCTATCCTGTACCAGTATCAGGGAGAAGAGGCCAGGGCTGTGTTTGGCTTTGTCATTAACTTGCTGTATGTGCTTATCATCCACCAACTCCTTCTCTTGGTTGAGTTGCCAGCATTCTGTGATGTGATCAGTGAGTGGACACAGGGCTACTGCTTTTTCCTGTAGTATTGTCCCTGACAGCGTCCCTAGGTTCAGGGGTTCTATATTGGCAAAGCCCCAGGCAAAGGGGGTGTGTCCTGCACAAGTGCACGTCTCCTGTGGAATAGCTGTGACCAGGTCTAAAAGAGCTCTTGACAGTCTGCCTTTTCCTAAAGAAAGCTGTCATATTTCAGTTGAGGCAGGTGCCAAAGAAGTTCTGATTTTCATTTCCTATAGACTTAGATGTGTAGAGAGAAGGTCAAAGTTAACTGCCAGTTTGGCCTGAGCTTTCAAAGAAAAGTACTCACATGTACAAGAAGGTATTGATTGAATAAAGCAGCCTTTGGGGCAGAAAGAGAGGAGAGCAACAGCTGGATGGATGTTCCTTGGAACACACCTGCAGTGTGTGTGTGGAGAGCTCAGGGGGCAGGTTTAATGCCTGTTTAATTTCTTTTTCTCTGGAATAGCATAAAGAGGAGGAGGAGGAGGAAGTGGGGAATGGGATTGGTGTTTCAAGCGTTGTCAACTGGCTGTTCTTCCTTTACAGAAAATTTCTCCTTCCTGGGTGCAGCAGAAGAGCTCTTTTGCAATGATAGGCTTTTCTAGGTTCTATAAGGTTCAGCATTCAGCTGCTGCCTTTCAGGAAGATCCTGCCAAATTTCCACACAGCCCTTTTGTGTTCTACTCTCTTTGCAGAGGAAGAGCCCTGGGCTTGGCCTTCCCAGTTAGTTCCTTGTTTGAATGGCAGTTGGCCTTGAAGGAAGAGGCTGACTTTCTTCCAGTCTTCATTCCACACTATCCCTGCGCATGCATGCAGCGCATCAGGCTGCTGTCTGGGAAATCTGCTATCTGAAGCACTCTGCGCTGTTATGAAGGGTTGACCAGTTGGTTCTAAGCTCAGTCTGTCACTCTGGTAATTGTTGAGAGAACCTTCCCACAATACCTCCTCATTGATCTTCCTCGTAGAAGTAACCACAGAGGCTCTGGAGGGAAGTCTTGACAGGACTTTTGTCCAAAAAAAATTAGGTTCCTTGTGGATTTGAGAGAAGTTTATCTGAGGGCAATGAACCCACTATTTGAACAGTCCTCTTTAACTCTTTGATTCTTCCACTGAAGATTAAAAGAGCACTTAGCTGTCATTTGCTAGAATGTAAGTCACAGAACTGCCACCTAGTTCATCCTGAGTGTGACTCTGGAGCTAGGCAGGACATCTGATTTATAAAGGACACATAATGGTCACATCTGAATTTGTTGTGGCCACACCTTTCTCTACCCATACCCTAGATAAGGCCTACCCCAGGCCCAGATGCCCTCTCTCTGCTCTTTTTTTTTTTTTTTTTGTGGGTCGTGGGGCTTGAACTCTGGGCCTGGGCGTTGTTCCTTAGCTCTTCAGCTCAAGGCGAGCACTCTACTACTTGAGCTACAGCGCCACTTCCGGTTTTCTGGTGGTTTATTGGAGATAGGAGTCTCACGGTCTCTCCTGCCCGGGCTGGCTTTGAACCGCGATCCTCAGATCTCAGCCTCCTGAGTAGCTAGGATTACAGGCGTGAGCCACCAGCGCCCGGCTTCTCTCTGCTCTTTTCTAGCTCTTTCTCAGCTCTTTCCTTCTCTTCTCCTTCCCAGTTCCCTTCTCTTTCCTAGCTCTCTCTTTTCCACCTTAGCCAGATGCTCTCTTTTCTAGCTCTTTTCTCTCTTTCCCAGCTCTCTCTTTCCCAGGCCTTTCCCAGCCACGTGGAGGTCCATCGTGGCCTGGTGCCAGCCGGAACAATGAATAAACCTACCCCTTACCTGAAAAAATAAATAAAGGACACATAATGCTTCTAGGGTTTCTGAATTCATGTGGTCAGACAGCTGGCTTCTCAGAAAGCTGCAAACCAAGTAGGAAAGCCAGCCGTGATGCCATCTTTCTTTTAATTTGTGGCTTGCTCTCATTACTATCCCCCCTGCTTATCTGCCTAACACTTGGTTTAATTCTAGAATCTGTTTCATATTTCAGGCGTGGGAACTGGTTATTAAAAGCCCACATTAGGAAACTTGATGTGGTCCCTTCCCACTTCTGAGCCATAATCTCTGGTGAGAACTGACTTAATTGGATAATAGCTTCAGTGGAATGGAAATTGGTGGGATAATGGAGTACCAATGACTTTAATTTTCAAGGATCAGGAGTTTTCCTCATATCAGAGCTGAACTTTATTTTTATCACATGCAAAAATTAATACTTTCCTCTTCACCCTGCCTCCCTACTTCCTTTCATTCTTCTCAGCAAAATCGCACCCATCAGAAAGTTAAGTGCTTGGAAATGTAGCCTGGAATGATTTCTGTAATTTTCTTCATAGGGGCTGGTAGCCTTAGATTGCTAATCCCTGCCTGCTTAGTGTGGTGAAATCTGATGTCACTTGGGAAGGGCTGTTGATTTAGCCAAGCAAATCTCTGTGTGTTGTTGTTTTTCTTCGTTTGCTTCTACCAAGGAGCCCCACTGATGATAGTCTGGGGAGAGAGGCCTGGTTTCTGGTCTTCTTTCCTGCACTAAACTCCCTCAGTGACCTTAGGAAAGTGGTTTAACTACTCTGGGCTTGGATTACTCCTTTGTGAAGTTAGTTTAAATTCCAAAGGAGGAAAGGTGAAAATGTAATAGAATGGTGTTTCCTCTTCTGTGGTCAAGACAGATATTATTAATCCATCTCTCCCCTCCCATGGCTAAAGCAGGCTTTACTAATTAAGTCTACTAAGCCTGGAATCAGCTGGTCTCAAACTAGTTCTCAATACTGCTGCTCAAGTGAAGTTAATGATGGAGTAATTCTGGTGAGGTAAGAAATAGGTATTTTTGACACAGGGGAACAAACTCAGTGGTAGTACTCACTAGACCGTATGTGGCAAATGAACTATACAAGTTTTGGATGGGAAAGGGAAGGAAAAACTGGGAGAAGGTGAGAGATGGAGTGATATTGCTAAAAAGAAACGTACTCTTTTTTCCAACTAAAATAATTATAGCCCCTCTGCACATCACCTTTATACTAACAATAATTATTTTAAATGACATAGGTCTTTGTTAGGACTTTCTTTTTTTTTTTTTTTTGGTCGGTCGTTGGGCTTGAACTCTGGGCCTGGGCGCTGTCCCTCAGCTCTTCAGCTCAAGGCAAGCGCTCTACCAATTGAGCTACTGCGCCACTTCCGGTTTTCTGGTGGTTTATTGGAGATAGGAGTCTCACGGTCTCTCCTGACCGGGCTGGCTTTGAACCGCGATCCTCAGATCTCAGCCTCCTGAGTAGCTAGGATTACAGGCGTGAGCCACCAGCGCCCGGCTGTTAGGACTTTCTATCTCTAAGGTCCTGTGGTTCTGAGTTTAGCAGCACATATTGGAAAGCTTTGGACTTTAAGACTTCGAATGTAATCTTTGAGGAGGCCCTAACTTGAGAGTTTGTTCATATTGTAATACCATCTCTCAGGTTTTGGTCTAAACTTTTTCAGCCTTTAATCTGTTGGCTCTGGTGAGAGATAACAGATAAGGGATTCAATAATGCAAAAGCAAAGGCTTATTGAAACGGTAACCATGCAGCAATGATTAGGTAACCATTTAATTATTTCTTGTCCACAGTCAGCTGTTATATTGAGATGGCATCAAGAATGTCATCACTGTGTAAAGAAATACCTGGAGGTGAACTTGGCAGCTGGAAATATGTCCTGTACCCCCTAATTTTCCCTAATGATATTTGAGTTGTGTGAGCCAGTTGTGTGTGTGTCTTATGTATTTTGCGTATACCTGACCTTTGCATCTTATATTTGGGTCATAGTCAGAAAGAGAAAGACTTAAATGAGACTTTTGCTTCTCCAACAACCACAATGGCATGGGGAATGGAGGTAGCGTATCTAGCCTTTGTAGCATGTACAATTCAATGGGGAAAGGATGTAGCCTGTTGCGGTTCCTGTGGCTAAGAAGTGCATCATGGCCTCAGTAGGTGGAGATGTGTTGACACTGTGTTCTTTGAGTACATAGCACATGGTGTGGCACTTGGAAAACTGGATTTTTGCTGAGTGAGTGTTAAAGTGGGAGGGAGGTGCTTGAGAAGTCACTAGTCCATTATGGAAATAGGCAGCAAAAGGGACATCACATACTCGAGTTCTCACAGGAGGAATGCAGACATGAACACAGTGCTCTTCAAGTCCTCTGTGTTCTGCTGCAAAGACTTTCTTCCCTCCACATACTAGATCCATGTCTACTGTTATTTCCCTCATGAGTCAAATTAGCATGCCTCAGTTTTGGTAGCCAGTACCTAATTACACCATTTGGCTGCTAGAACCTCTCCACCCAACACACAACACACACACAACACACACACACACACACACACACACACACACACACACAACAAACACCCCAGCCAGTACGTAATTACACCATTTGGCTGCTAGAACCTCCCCACCCAACACACACACACACACACACACACACACACACACACACACACACACACACACACACACACACACACACACACACACACACACACACACACACACACACACACACACACACACACACACCCCAGCCAGTACGTAATTACACCATTTGGCTGCTAGAACCTCCCCACCCAACACACACACACACACACACACACAAACACACACACACACACACACCTGTCCCTGAGCTGTTTCGCTCAAGGCCAGTGGTGTACCATATGAGCCACATCTCTGTTTCCCACTGGGTTCCCTCCCCCCTTTGGTACTTAATTGGGCATCAGAGTTTCATGGTCTTCTTGCATGGGCTGGCCTTAAACCATGCATGATCATGAGATTTTTTTTTTAATGATCATGAGATCTTAGCCTCCTGAGTAGCTAGTGATACCTGACTATTTTTGCAGATCCATTTTTGTAAATTTTCTTTCCAGTCTTTTACTTAATATTATTTTTGATGGTACTGAGGTTTGAATTCAGTGCCATGCATTTGCTCACTTGCTTGCTTCATCCACGCCTCCAGCTTGCAGTCTCTCTCTCTCTCTCTCTCTCTCTCTCTCTCTCTCTCTCTCTCTCTCTCTCTCTCTCTCTCTCTCTCTCTCTCGTTTGCTCTCTCACTCGCTCGCTCAATCCTTTTCTCTTTCTCTCTGGTTACTTTTATATGTATTTTATTATTAAAATACTGTATAGGGGGATTACAGTTACATAAAGGCAATGAGTACATTTCCTATCCAGTATTGTTGTTACCTCCTCCTTTGTTTATCCCCTGCCTTCCCTCCCCACCTCCCTCAGCTACCCCCCATCTTCCTCTACTCCCCCCAACGGAGTTGTTAAGTGTATTTTACATCTCATTGTTACAATGGGTCAACCTGTATCCTTATTTAAGCATTTTCTTATTTCCCTTACCTTCCCAAATTACAAAAATGTATATACAAAATGCAGGGCACTGGAATCAAATACAGTGAAAACGGCGGGGGGGGGGGAGAACAAAAAACAGTACATTATAAATATATTAAAAACAATAGCAAGAAAGGACAAACCACTGTGTCCCTATCTTGGGGTTCCTTTCACTTAACATCCTCTTATATGGTCATATGTACATAGCTTTTGACCTTTTCTGCTTGTTCTAGACATATACTAGTTATTGCAAATAAGGGAAACCATAGGACCTATGTATCTTTGGGCCTGGGTTACCTCACTTAATGAATTACCTCACTTAATAAATTTTTTCCAAGTCTTCCATTTCCTAACAAATGGGGGCAATGTCATTCTTTCTGATGGAGACATAGAATTCCATTGTGTGTGTACACACACACACACACACACACACACACACACACACACACACACACATCACATTTTCTTGATCCACTCATCTACTGAGGGGCATCTGTGTTGGTTCCATATTTTAGCTATGGAAATAATGCTGTGATAAACATAGTTGTGCTGTTTGCTGGTTATTTTCTGAAATGAGGGTTCATGAGTGTTTCTACCCTTGCTAGCCTTAAACTGCGATCCTCCTACTCTCAGTCACCTGAGTTGCTAGAATTATAGGCACTTGGCCTGTAATTTTTAAAAAAATTGGTTATATTGAGGATTAAACTTGGGGCTTTGCCCTTGCTAGGTAGGAACTTAGCACTTACTCCATGCCTCTAGCCTTATTTTGTATTGGTTATTCTTAAGGTAGGATCTCATTTTATGCCTGCGCTGTGAACCTGCTGCTTCCTATGTCACTGGGAAAGATAGATATGTGCCATTGTGATTCTTCCATGGCTGAGATATCAAGCATGCCCACTGCTTCAAATCATTAGTTGAGATGAAGTCTCTCAGATTTCTTGTGTTTGTTTTTTGACTGAGGCTGGCCTCAGACTCTGATCCTTCAGTCTTTACCTCCTCAGTTGCTAGGATTACAGGCCTGAATCACCTTGCCTGGATTACTTTTAAAGTAAGGGAAAGTAAAATAACCTGAAGTTAGAATAACCTGAAGGGATTCAAGAGGAAAGTAGAGAAAGTAAATCACACGTGCCATGTGGCACTGTTGCTGCTATGCATGGAAAGTAGGGCCACTTCACTATCAGGTGCAACTAGTGAATTGAGCCAGGCAGGCTTAAATGAGTAAGAAGACACACAAGGTCTAGTTGGCTTTAGGTATGGTATGATCTGGAAGTTTGTAGTACTGTCAGGGCATGGGCTTCTTCTCTCTAAGTTCTCTTGGTTCTGCCTTTATATTAGACTGAACACTCTGTACTCCCCATGCCCCTCCATACCTTGGTGGTAAAATATAACACTTTTTGACCTTATATCCATACCCAGACCCTAGAGGAGAGAATCTATCTCTGTTGCCTCTATAGAAAAGACATCTTAGCATGATCTGTTTAAATCTTTTATTTTATTTTTATTGTGAAAATACTACAGAGGGGTTACAATTACATGGGCAAGGTAATGAGTACATTTATTACCAAGCTTTCTTGCCTCCTCCTTTGTTTCTCCTTCCCATCCCTTCCCATCTCCCCCCGCTCCGCCATCCCCCCACGCCAAAGTTGTAAAGTTCATTTTTCGACATAACATCTTGTACAAACTTATTGGTCCACTTTGGATCTGATGTGTTTATTATGATAGGATTCATTCACAATCACTAGTCAAGAAGATGGGCTGTGCTGGGTGACTTATCCTACTTAGAGCTAGGGATGGGATTGGGCCACCTCAGTCATATGGAAAGAGCATTTACACAGAGAAGAAGCTGGCTACTCCTGGTTGTGGTGGTGGGAAAGATAGTTGAGAAGAGGCTGACAGATGTCCATGTCAGAGCCCTGCTGACATCGTGGGGACTAAACTTGACCCTCAAAATGCCACCACTTTGCCACTCTAGCCCTGTCTTTGTGGAGCACTGAACCTGTATCCTGTAGATCAGCACTCTCTGACACCACTGGGCTGAGGTGCTAATGGCATGGGCCTCAGTTTCTCACTGGGGAGAGCTTGGGTGTTAGGATTGCCAGCCTTGTTGCCTCAAGATGATTAGTTGAAAGCTGTCTTCATTGAGAATTTTCTTGTCAGTTCTGTGGCTGCTTTCCTCTCCCTGCTCTGAGAGCTGCTCCTCTCTCATGTGCATGCAAAGTCAGCTCACTGAAAATCTCTTGAGCTGAAAAAGAGCTTCTGTCTCTCCAACTTCCCCTGCTGTTCCTAGCATGAGGAGGTAGACTGTTCATACTTTGGAAGCTAGAGGAAGCTAAACAATTCCACTTGCTGTGTGTGGGGGGTGTATTTATGCATGTGTAGCTGGTTCTGCATGTGGCTCTCTTTCTCACTCTTTGATCTATCCATGCTTCCTGTTTGCTGCCCTCTGCTGAATAGAGATAGGAGAAGGAAGGGGGAAACAAAAAGCAGCCCCAGTTTTTCTTCTTGTTCTTGGGTTTTTAAGAAGTTGAAGCTGTGAATGCTGAATTTTCCTCAGCTTCCTTAGATGATGGAAGACACAACATAAAATACTACTTGTAAGAATCTTAATGAGGAGGATATATATAGTAATAACTGGCTGCCATTCATTTAGTCCATTACTTTTGTTTTTTGTTTTTTTTTTTGGTCAGTGGTGGGGCTTGAACTCTGGGCCTGGGCACTGTCCCTCATCTCTTCAGCTCAAGGCTAGTGCTCTACCAGTTGATCCACAGCCCACTTTCTGATTTCTGGTGGTTAATTGGAGGTAAGAGTCTCACAGGCTTTCCTGCCCTGGCTGGATTTGAACCATGATCCTCAGATCTCAGCTTCCTGAGTAGCTAGGATTATAGGCATGAGCCACTGTGCCTGGCTTGTATGGTTGCCGTGTTTGACTGAGTTCAGGAGGCCAGGCATTTAACCTCCCTGGACCCTCTGTTTCCTGGCCTGTAAATAGAGCTTTACCTATCTCCCATGCCAGCAGAATACAGCTAAAATGGGGCTTGTCAGAGCCAGAAGCCAATGACTCATGCCTGTAATCCTAGTTACTCAGGAGGCTGAGATCTGAGGATATGGTTCAAAATCTGGGAGACTATTATCTCCAATGAACCACCAAAAAGCTAGATGTGGAGCTGTGGCTTAAGTAATAGAGCACTATCCTTGAGCACAAAAACTCTGGGCCAGGGCCCAGGCAAGCCCCTGTGTTCAAGCCCCAGGATTATCATAGGAAAAAAAGAATAGGGCGGGGCTGGTTCATTTTTTGACCCATATCTCTTTCCACCTGGCCTTCCTTGGGGCAGCTGTCACGTGCTGTGGCAAGGGGTGAGTCATCCTTTATCTGCGGTGAGCTGTAGGAAGAGGGTCTTCCAGAGGTGTCGTTCCATGGGTCTGGGTACTCCTGCCTGTTTCTCCCTCCTTCATGTCGTCTCCTCCCTCTGCTCTCTGCTTTCCCCTGGCAGTGGGCAAGGCAGGTGACTGCTTCTGCCACCAAAGCACTGTCAGGGAACAATAGTCCACATTAAGAAGGGCTGCCAGGCACCATGCCAGAGGTATTAAAGGGACATTTGATGACTTTTAATGTGAATCATCAGGTTTTATACTCTTTCTCTCTGTAGCAGATAAAGGACAGGAAAATCCAGGTATGGATTTCTTCCCCCAGCCTTGTGGGGTTCTCCTTGTGGTGTTAATGTGCCTCTTTGACCCCAACCCTGCTTTCAATAATCTCATCTCTCTGTGTCATTCCCAATTGGTGTTGGGCTGTGTGTATGTGTGGTTGTGTGTGGTGGCTATCAGACACCATTTTGGGGTCCGGTCATGGAGCCTGAACTCTGGGCCTGGGCGCTGTCCCTCAGCTCTTCAGCTCAAGGCTAGCACTCTACCACTTAAGCCACAGCACCACTTCCAGCTTTTTTTTCCTGCTTATGTGGTGCTGAGGAATCAAACCCAGGGCCTCATGCATGCAAGGCAAGAGCTCTACCACTGAGCCACCTTCCCAGCCCCTAAGACACCATTTTAGAACCCACAATTGCTGCACTCCTTGTCCTGTCCCTCCTTCTCCCTTCCACCCTCCTCCCTCTCCTCTTTGTGCCAGTCCTGGGACTTGAACTCAGGGTCTTGGCACTGTCCCTGAGCTTCCTTTTGTTCAAGACTAGCACTCTACCACTCGAGCCACAACATCTCTTCTGACTGTTTCTGTTTCTGTTGTACTGAGGAATCAAACCTAGGGCTTCATGTATGCTAGGCAAGCACTCTACCACTAAGCCACATTCCCAGCCCTGTCAAATCTCTCTTAACCTTTTCCCTGTCAGATGGGCAGCCATCTTTGACTTGAATACACCCCAGTGGGGGGATCTCACTCAGTTTAGCTCAGCAGGGCTTAGGTAATCTGCTGTGGCCCATAGTGACTTAGAGGCTCTTCATCATTTCTGTCTCCTTTTGTATCTTTCCTGGCAGGTAGAATTCATCTATGTCTTTTGGAAATGTTTATAGAATGTAATTTGTACAGCATAGTGGCATGGATGTTATGGTGGGTTTGTCATTTTCCTAAGGCCTTCCCAGGAGTGAAGTAATGTTGAAGGAGTCCTCTCAGCAGGACAGCCCCTAGGGTGAGCCTATGGCTAGGGAGAGAGGATTCCCAAGATTTACTCTCTGAACCTTACACTTCTTTTGTCTCTGGCAGCTCTAGTTCCAAATATAACCAGTGTGTTGTATGTGATCATGTAGTCCAGAGCCTAATATATGGTTTTGTAGATAATACAGTCTCCACTATAGCCACTTGCTTCTGCCACTGTAGTATGTATATAGCCACACACAGTACATTCATCACCTGAATATGCTGTATTTCAATAAAGCTTTATTTGCCAACCCCTATTCTGATTTCTTCCTGGTAGAAGTTCTGCATTGTGAGGTGGGGGCCATCCTGAACTATTTGACTCTGGGTAGACCCTTGACCTGACAGAGCCTCTGTGTCCTTATCTGTATGTTGTGTGACTTGGGAGAGTGAGTTCTAATGTTCCTGCTTTAGCCCTGGGATCTCAGTGAAGCTCTGAGTTCTCTACTGAATCTGGCCCAAACTTTGATTCTGACTCCGCCCATTTCCCTCCTCTTACCCTATCCTAGCTTTCCTGGATCCTTGCTCAATGCTCCTAGCTCTTCTCCCCACTTCTGCTGGAATCTAAGTCCATTTTTAACACCCAGCCAGAGAATGCATTTATGAGTAAAATCAGAGGCTCCTATCTCTTTTCTAGAATTCATTAGTGCCTTGCAGCTACTGCTCAAGTTCAAGCTCCTGCCTTGTCTGGCCCTTTTGTACCCCTCCAGCTTCATTTTGTGTGTGTTGGTTGTGTTCACCATCACACTCCAGCCTGTTGGCTGTCTTACACAGGGGGCTCACTTCCTACCTTAGGTTTTTGCTCAGAGAATGAATGAATGCTCTTCCTAACAACTTTGACTTAGTTCTCTTCACCTTTGAGGTTTCAGCTCTAGTGTCACCTCAGACAGCCATTTTTTTTTTTTTTGGTCGTGGGGCTTGAACTCTGGGCCTGGGTGCTGTCCCTCAGCTCTTCAGCTCAAGGCTAGCGCTGTACCACTTGAGCCACAGTGCCACTTCTGGCTTTTTTTCTTTTTGCTTATGCGGTGCTGAGGAATTGAACCCAGGGCCTCGGGCATGCAAGGCAAGTGCTCTACCACTGAGCCACCTTCCCAGCCCCCTCAGACAGCCTTTGGTGTTGTTATTGTTAGCTTTTTTTGTTTTCATCCTGGGTCCTGAACATTTTTACTCAAGGCTGGTACTCTTCCACTTGAACTACCAATCCCATGCTGGCTTTTTTGGTGGTTAATTGAAGATAAGAGCCTCATGGGCTTTTCCTGTCTGGGTGATCCCTTAGATTGCAGCCTCCTGAGTAACTAGGATTACAGAAACAAGCCACGGGCATCTGTTTTGATAGGCATCTCTTAGAGCTGACATCTAGAAATTCCCTTATCACTCTGCAACATATCTGTGAATGATCCACTGACTAGAATCTGCTTGCTTGTTGGTTTACTTGTTTGTTTTTCTGCTTCATTAGATCGTGAGCACCATAAGATTCAGGACCTCATCTGTCTTATGAACTGATTCTTCCAAAGACAAGCACATAGTAGCATCAGTATCTTGACTGACTGTTGTGTTCCTGCTGAGATTCCGTGTGTGTGTGTGTGTGTGTGTGTGTGTGTGTGTGTGTGTGTGTGTGTGTGTGTGTGTGTGTGTGTGTGTGTGTGTGTGTGTGTGTGTGTTTATTGGTATTGGGGCTTGAACACAGGGCCTAGGCACTGTCCTTAGCATTTCTTTCTTTTTTTGTAAGTCGTGGGGCTTGAACTCTGGGCCTGGGCACTGTCCCTCAGCTCTTCAGCTCAAGGCAAGTACTCTACCACTTAAACCACACTGCTACTTCTGGTTTTCTGGTGGTTAATTGAAGATGAGAGTCTTACAAACTTTCCTTCCCAGGCTGGCTTTGAATTACGATCCTCAAATCTCAACCTCCTGAGTAGCTAGGATTACAGGCATGAGCCACTGGCTCCTGGTTGCCTTTAGCATTTCTTGCTTAAGACTGTGAATCTACCATTTGAGCTATACTCTACTTTTGGCTTTTTGGTGATTAATTGGAGGTAAAAGTCTAATGGACTTGTCTTCCCTATCTGGTTTTGAATCTCTATCCTCGGATCTCAGCATCTTGAATAGCTAGGGTTATAAGCTTGAGCAATGGATGCCGGGCATCCAGGACTCTTTATCTGCTGCTGTTCCCTTGTATGTCATTTGGAAGTCTTTCTGCTCTTGGTGCTAGGAGACACTGTACACATTGTCCCTCAGGAGGCTGCATTCTTGTGCTTTCATTTCCTCAGGTAAGATCAGATACCTCAGAAGGATGAGCTTCCTGGAAGAGCAGCTGGTTCCTGGCCTGAACTGATTGACTTCCTCTTTTTTTTTTTTTTTTTTTTGACTTCCTCTTAAACTGTCCATTAGCATCAATCTGTCCATCCCCTTCGCCTACATGGCTTTGTGGGTGGTGTCTCTGAGTGAGGATCTGTCTAGTTCTCTCCCTTCAGATGGTCTTATAAAACCATTTTTTACCACCATAATAAAGATGATGTATAGAGAGTTACAATTTCATAATTGAGATGGTCTTTTTAAGCACAAAAGAGTCTCTTTGGGGTAAGATTTTGTTCTTGGAAATGTGGGCCTCTGTTTACTGTGTTGGGGGGAAGGTGTTTGCTGCAGCTAGGGTGAGGGTCCTTTGGGAGCAGAGGTAGGTCTCTTAGGGAGAAAGGCTGCATCCCAGTGACTCAGTCTTTCCTTAGGCCCCATGAAGGGGTAAACGGATTCACAGATGGAATTGTTTCCTCAAATAAGATCTGTTATACCAGTGGCCCACACATGCAATCATAGTTACTCAGGAGGCTGAGATCTGAGGATCACAGTTCAAAGCCTGGTCAGGTAGCAATGTCCAGTTAGTGTCCAGTTAACACCAAAAAGTCTGAGTGAAAACGCGAAGGGACAGCTCCCAGGCCCTGAATTAAAGCTGCAGTAGCAGCACGAGACACACACACACACACACACACACACACACACACACACACACACACACACACACACACACACACACACACACACACACACACACACACACACACACACACACACTAACAACCTGTTAAAATTCTAAGACTCAATCCTCAGAATATGACTGTTAGTTGGAAACAGGGTGATTGTAATTAACATGGTTAAAGGGTGTTCCTGCTGGAATAGAGTGGGGCCTTAATCCTACGCTACTTTGTTGGAAAGACTACCCCTACAAAGACGAAGTCAGAGATTGGGGTTATGCTTCTTTTTTGGGGGGGGTCCGGTCATGGGGCCTGAACTCTGGACCTGGGTACTGTCCCTCAGCTCTTCAGCTCAAGGCTAGCGCTCTACCACTTGAGCCATAGTGTCACTTCCTGCTTTTTTCTTTTTTTTGCTTATGCGGTGCTGAGGAATTGAACCCAGGGCCTCAATGCATGCAAGGCAAGCGCTCTGCCTCTGAGCCACCTTCCCAGCCCCGGGTTATGCTACTTTTGGCCAAAGCACACCAAGCGATCCCAGAGGTAGGGATAACTGTCTTGATCTCTTCTAGCTCCTTCTGTTCCTTTTTTAATTCTTACAAATGATCCTTCCTTCCATGGAGGATTAACAAATCCCACTGCCCATATGTGTTCTTTAACTAAAACCACTCTCCTGATTAAGAGATTTCCATCAACATCATTGTCTGAATATGTGGTCCTTGCGTTTTGTCACTCCACTACAATGTCTCTCAGTTGATCTGAGTTCCATCTACATTGATACCAACAGTTTTGTTCTGGATCCAAACTAAATTTGGGGGAGTTCTGTGTGGTAGTTATAAAAAACCACTCCCAGGGCTGGGAATGTGGCTTAGTGGTAGAGTGCTTGCCTAGCATGCATGAAGCCCTGGGTTCCTCAGTACACATAAAGACAAAGAGCCAGAAGTGTTGCTGAGACTCATGTGGTAGAGTGCTAGCCTTAAGCAAAAGAAGCTCAGGGACAGCACCTAGGCCAAGTTCAAGCCCCAGGACTGGCAAAAAGAAAGAAAGAAACAAACCCAAACACTCTCAGTGTAACAGGGAACACAAATGAGTTGACAGAGCTGTAGCATGCAAGGCAGGACATAGAATAATTCCCTCTGGAAGAGGAGACCAGTGGAATGTTTTACCATGAAGAGATTATGCTGTGGAGATCTGAAAAGGCTTCTGCAAGTGATAAGATGTTTTTTTGTTTGTTTGTTTTTGTTGTTTTTGATGCAAATACTGAGGTTTGAATGTAGGCTCTGAGTGCTGTCCCTTAACTTTTTTGCTCAAGGCTGGTGCTGTGCCACAGCTTCATTTCTGGTTATGTGGTGGTTCATTTGAGAAAAGAGTCTCATAGACTTTCCTGCCAAGGCTGGCTTTGAATCAAGACCCTCAGATCTCAGCCTACTAAGTAGCTAGGATTACAGGCATGAGCCACTTGTGCCTGGCTAAAGTAGTGAGTAAATTTTAAGGTGGTCCTTAAGAAGATCAAGACTGTAGTCATGTGTATGCAGTATGACTGGGCCTCTCACGTGGTAAGAGGGAGCCTATTCCAGCTATAACGGGTGAGGTCGAGTCACTGAAAGTTCTGTTAATATCTGCTAGAGAGTAATTGCAGTGGTGGGTGAGGGACCGGTCACAATGCTTTGATGACTGGGCTATAGAAGCTGGACTTCAGGAGGCAGGGAGGCAGGAGGCAGTGAGGGAAGGTTTTTTGTTTTGTTTTGTTTTTGTTTTTGTGTGTGTGTCAATGTGTGTGTTTTAATCATCCCCCATATTGGTATTTATTACATAAATAACATTTCTAGCCAAAACAAGTAACAACTTCAGTGACTGAATTCCCAATGACCCATTAGCCAACCCAGAAAACAAAAAAGCCATAATGACAAGAAGAAATAAAATTAAAATTGAAAAGCACCTTTTCCTTGTTGTATTTAGTGTTTCAACTGAAACCCAAAGCTGATATTAGATGTAAAATCCACTTGCAGGATTCTTGTGGCTGTGGGTAGTTGTAAGCCTAGGATGAGGGAAGCACAGATGTCTCAAGAAGGTAAGTGAAGGAACATGAAGGAAGCATGGAGCCAGGGAGAGCAGCAGCTGATGCTAAAAGAGAATGGATCCTTTCATTCATCTACTGTGCCCACCTGCAGGTATCCAGATGCCAAATAATCTGCAACGTCTGAGCTCAGGATATTCATCATATATAATAGTTATTGCTGGTGCAGTACTAAGTACTCTCTATATTATTGTTCTTTTTCTCTAGGGGGCTGGGGGTTCTGAGGTTTGGACTCTGCTAGGCTGGTGCTCTGCCAAATGAACCATGTCTGCAGCCCTGTTTTTTACTGATTGTTTTTTTATGATAGGATTTCACTTCCTGCCTGAGTGAATACCTGAATGTGATTCATTTATTCTAGACTGCCGCTCTTCCTGACATCACAAGCACACACTGCCTTCCATGTAGATGAAATCTTGCAGACTTTTCTGCCCGGATTGATTTGGAAGTGTGACTCTCTTTATCAAGCCTCTTCATTAACTAGGATTGCAGTATCTGGTACCCTGCTCATGATCACATCAGCCTAATAATATGTGGACCATAATTGCTCCATTTTATAGATGAGGGTACTAAGCATAGGGCAAGAGATATGCTTCACTCAGGGCCACACAGCTGGCTGCTGAAATGCTGACTGGCCTGCAGAGCCTGAAGTCCTAATCCCAGAATGCAGTGTGTCTCTCTGGCTTCTGTGAGTACAGGTGTGTGCAAGTTCATGGGAGAGCCTGGCCTCCTGAAAAGGGAAGCGCTGACTATTCTTTTCAAGTTGAGTGTGATGATTCAGCCAGGCCCTAAAGGCTAGGGAAGGGGTGGGAAGCCATGTGATTCTAGGCAGAGGTGCAGCACAGACAGCAGTCCAGACTGGGAAAACAGCAAGGTGTAGTCAAAGTCCCCAGGTTTGGGAGAAGCTGGGCCATAGGCAGAGCTGGGTCTGCCTAGTCTACCTTGCAGTTCATGGAATACTGTGTTTAGTAGCTAAGTCATGCAGCCAACTAATTGTTTTGTTTACCTCTGTCAGGCATTTATAGCTGGGCCAGGTGAGTCAGGGAGAAGCCCAGGATGATCCTGGGAAGGATGTGTACACTCCAGTTCCAGGCCTTGCTGTGCAGTCTCAGCCTGATTGAGGGCTGCTGGCTGAGTCTATGGTTCTGCTTCATTTACATGTGAGTCATCCATCAGTTTCTTACTGAATACTGAATGTGCCCCAGACTGGTACTCCAATATTCCTAGAGGGAGGGACCCAGTCTCTGACCTTCAGACCTGTTGTACTGCTGCCAGACAGTGAATTTCAGACATGACCTTGAGAGCCCAGTAAAGGCCATGTGGTACCTTTCAGACTGCCTTCCTTACTACCCCTTGTCTCCTTGCCTCATTCTCATTCTGCCTTAATACCAACCTTTCAAGACCTCTGTTTTGTCTGGGTTTGATCCAGACATCACTGTCCTAGTTATATGTGTTTAGATACATTATTTATTGATTTATTTATTTGGTGCTGGTCCTGGACTTGAACTCAGAACGTAGGCGCTCTCCCTAAGCCTTTCTGGTCCAGGCTAGAGCTTTATCACTTGAGCCACAGTTCTGTGTCTGGGTAATTGGATGGGTAATTTGATGGGTAATTGGAGAGAAGAGTCTCATGGACAGTTAGCAAAATGAACTCCCTTCCCATAGCTTAGTACACTCCTTCCCTTCTCCACAGCTTAGTATGTTCCCTTCCTAGGCAACACCAGGCCCACTTGGTAAAGGCAGTAAATAATCAGCCTCCAACACCCTCTACCTTGGGATGGCTCTTCTCTGGAATAGCTACCACCATATAAGCCATGTAAGCAACAAGAGCCTCTTAGAGTGATCTTCAGGTCTGGGCAGTTGAGAGACCCCTTATCTACTATTTGGACAGTAGCCATAAATCCTCATCTTCCATTATGAAGCCCCTGGCCCACACTTCCACACCAGGGTCTCTGCCTCCTCATCCTTTCTAGCCCTTCCTAAACCTCCTAGGTTATATAGGTCACCTTAGACATAGCTGGTGCTGCTTCTCACTTCTCCCCTGTGAGAAGGTTTCTTGCCGGGTCCTTTCCTGGCAATAAACTTTTCTTTATTCTCTGTACCTGGATGTCTGTGAGGTTTTCTGGGAAAGTCTAATAATCTAGCATGGTCTTTCCTGCCCAAGCTGGCTTTAAAGCATGATCCTCAGATCTCAGCCTTCTGAATAGCTAAGATAACAGGTGTGAGCCATCACTGCCCAGCCTGAATACATTTCTTAATCTCTTTCTTTTGTCATTTCTTTAATTTTTTGGGGGGAGGGAGAGTGGAGACGTTCTCCTGGGACTTGAGCTTTGTGCTTGGGTGTTGTCCCTAACCTCTTTTGCTCAAGGCTAGTGCTCTACCACTTGAGTCACAGCTCCACTTCTGGCTCTTTTGGTAGTTAGAGATAAGAATCTCACAGACACTGGGGGCTGGTGGCTCAAGTCTGTAATCCTAGCTATTCAGGAATCTGAGATCTGAGAATCATGGTTCCAAGTCAATCCGCGCAGGAAAGTTCTTGAGACTTTTTTTTTTTTTTTTGTCGATTATAGGACATGAACTCTGGGCCTGAGTGCTGTCCCTCAGCTCTTCAGCTCAAGGCGAGCTCTCTACCACTTAAGCTACAGTGCCACTTCTGGTTTTCTGAGTGTTTATTGGAGATAAGAGTTTCACGGACTTTCTTGGCTTTGAACTGGGATCCTCAGATCTCAGCCTCCTGAGTAGCTAGGATTACAGGCGTGAGCCACGGGGGCGCTCACCTTTCATGAGACTCTTATCTCCAATAAACCACTAGAAAACTGGAAGTGGCACCTTGGCTCAAGTGGTAGAGCACTCGCCTTGAGCTGAAGAGCACAAGGACAATGCCCAAGCCCAGAGTTCAAGCCCCGTGACAGACAAATAAAAAAAAAAAAAGAATCTCACAGATTTTCCTGTCCCGGCTGATTAGCACTGACCCTCCCCAATAAAATGGACATAATTATACTACTTAGTGCTTCAGGGGATAGGTTTTAGGATTAAATGAGTTTACACACACACACACACACACACACACACACACACACACACACACACACACACACACACACACACACACACACACACACACACACACACACACAACACACACACACACACACACACACCACTTTGAATAGTGCCTGGTGCTTAGTAACTGTGATAGTGATGCCATTGTTATGCCCAGTGTGGGTTCTCTTAACCTAGACCCTCTGTAGTGGACACACTTTAGAATTCAGAGTCAGGCTTCAACCAGGTTAACACAGAGGATTTTTTAACTATAAAACAAGAGAATAGACTAATGAGAGATTTGCTAACGAGCCAGTTGGTCAAGCCTGTATCCTAGCTGCTCAGGAGGCTGAGATTTGAGGATGGCAATTGGAAGACAGTCTGGGCAGCAGAAATAGAGCTATGGCTGAAGTGGTAGAGTGTTAGCCTTGAGCCAAAGAAGCTCAGGGACAGCACCCAGGTCCTCAGTTCAAACCCCCAGGACTGGCACCAAAATTTAAAAAAAAACTGTAAAGGACATAGGAATATCAGCTGTAGGAGCAGCCACTATCTGAGTTGCCATCACATGGCTGAGGAAGTGGTTCCAAACACCTTCTGCTCAGGGCCGTGGCAGAGTTCTCAAGAAAGAGTCCAAGTGCGACTTGGAGAGGGGAAAGCCATGCTTTTTACCTAGTGGCGGAGAACTTACTGAAAGCTCTGCTAAGGCATAGGGAAGGAAATTGGTGGTGTGAGATGTTGGTGTTGGATGATGTTGATCTCCATCCTGTGCACAGCTAAATAGAGCAGTTGTTCTGCCAGGAGCTGGACCTGGAGAGGCCATGCCTGGCCACCATCCTCCCCCTGAAGGGTCTCACACCACTGTGGTAGTTGGAAGGTCAACATCTGGAATGGCTGTATCGCATTCTGCATAGTGGGCAATGATGGTTGTGTTGCAGCAGAGAATTAAAATATTGATAATTGGTGGTCTTTGTCAGTGTGAGCTGAGAGAACAGAACTTGAACAGAGGATTTACAGAATCTTGTATTTCTCATGTTGGGGAAACTGAAAGTCTGAGCTCAAGGCTGCCAGAGTCAAGGTCATGGTCAAGGTGCTAGTTTATAGCTAATTGCTTTTTTTGCAATTAACAATTAGGGGTGAAGACAGTGTTCAGGGGAGAGCTCCTGTTTCTTCTCATGAAGACACTAATCCCACTCTTGGGGCTCCCTCCTCATGAAATAATCACCCCAAATTCTGGCACATTGGTGAATTTGGCAGAAGGGACCCAAGCATTCAGTCTGCAACATCCACACAAGTGTTCTTAAAATTAGGAATGTTGGCACAGTGCATACAGTGTATTGTGGAATAGCCTTGGTTCCCTGTGGTCAGGCACCTCCCTCCCCCCATGGCCAAAATGTATTCAGACAACACATGAATTGGATAAATAAAGACTATTAATACACGTGTCTTTTTAGATCAGATTTTGTTGCTAAATGAGTTATTTAAGAAGTTATTAATGTTTTAGATTTTGAAATTGAGGCAAAGATGTGCTTGACCTGTGGTATTTTTATGACTTTCTCTACTCATCAGTCATATAGTGATCTCTGGAAATGTGAATAATGCCCCTGGCTCTCCTGTAGGAAACTACTCCTGGTCCCCTCCTCTCCTGTCTTCCCCACCTCTGTTCCCAGCCACATTGACTGCATGAAAACCACCTGCCTCTTACTACATGGAATGCTTGTTCTCCCCCTCTGTCTCTCTCTCTGTCAGTGTCTCTGTCTCTTTCATATACACTCACACACACACATATATACACAAACTTCTTATTTTTCTGTTTATGTGGTACAGGGGAATTGAACCCAGGGCTTCATGTGTGCTAGGCAAGCACTCGACCACTAAGCCATATTCCCAGCCCACGTACAAACTTCGAATTGGTCCATATGGTTCAAAACATTAAATGTAGATAGATGAGGCGGGGTGGGGGGAGGGAATGATCAAATGAATGTGGGGAATGGTCACAGCCAATATATATAAAGGCTGTGAAAAATCCAAAATTTAAAATGCATTGAATAGAACAAATAAAATGGAAAAAGGATGTTAGGAAGAGCAAAAGGACCCTCCCCGTTCCTCACTCCCCCAGGAAAAAGGAAATGTAAAAGGGCAGGAAGAGCATAGTTCCAGGAGGGCTGTGTGGTTGCCAGGGGCTTTGGGGCTGGAAAAGAAAGAGCAAGAGGTGAAACTAGTTTCCAGCAGAGTTGGCTGGAGCAGAGTATGTCTGGGCTGTGTGATTTAGCCTTTGCTAGAGGCCTCCCCCACTTCCCTCCCTCTTCCCTTCTCTCCCCTTCCCTCCCTTCCCTCCCTTCTGCTCCTCTCCTCACTTTTCCTAACAAATTCTAGAATCTGGTGACTTATAGAACAAACACCTCATAGTTTCTGTGGGTCAGGGATTTGCACTTTGCTGTATGAAGTGGTCTGGTTCGTGTGAGATTGTAGTCATGATATCTAGCTCTTCACCCTTCTGGGGTCTCAACTGGAGCTGGGTGGTCTGCTCACAGTGTTGTGTTGTAGCTTGATTTCCCTAGACCAAATGATTCAGGAAGGAGGAAAAGATCAAGCTGACAGCTCTATTCCCTCTTTGACCTAAATGTAGTCTCTGAACATGTCCATGATACTTGAAGCTTGCTGGGAACCAAGTGCTGTTTGCTAGAAAACACAGCTACTACCTTTGATAAGAGCTGTTAAGCCTTGGAGCCTATTGATACCCTGTTTGAAAACATTGCTTGGCACCACCACTTTGCATAAGAACCTCCACCACTTTACATAAGAGCCACTAAGCCTTGGGCTGGGAAGGTGGCTCAGTGGTAGAGCGCTTGCCTTGCATGCCTGAGGCCCTGGGTTTGATTCCCCAGCACCACATAAGCAAAAAGAAAAAAGCCAGAAGTGGCGCTGTGGCTCAAGTGGTAGAGCACTAGCCTTGAGATGAAGAGCTAAGGGACAGCGCCCAGGCCCAGAGTTCAGGCCCCACGACTGGACCCAAAAAAAGAAGAGCCACTAAGCCTTAAAACTTACCTATGACAACATTGATTGGCACCTTCTGAAGATTCCCCACCTATGACCTTTTGCAAGATATACTTTGCAGTTTTGGTGCCTAGCAACCCTATTGACCTGCTGATGCTAATTACCCTGCTCAGCGTGCTATATATACTGCTGTGTAAAAAATAAAGTTTGAGACCTTGATCAGAACCCTGTCTTGGTCTCCTTCCTCGTGTCTGGTTTGTCTCTCATTCAGGTCAGTTCCTCTTCGAGCCCTTGTTGACCGACCCCGCGGGCCAGGGCAGAAGCTCTATTCATTAAGTTAGAAATAATATCTGAAATGCTGCCTCTGTGCAGGAAGAGAACCAGACTCCAGCTCTTCAGGGGAGGAGTGTGACAGAATTGGAGGCCATTTGAGAGCCTGTTGTGTGCTTGACATCATGAATGGCACAAGGGATCCAAGGTGCAGCCCCTGATGTACACTCTAGAAGTTTACATCTGCCAGAAAAGTTATGCTCTGCTCCATGACTGATCATGAGAAGGGAGACAGACTTCTTAGAGAGGTCTGAGAAAGTGGAAAGCAGAATGGATGGTAGCAGAGGGAGGCTCTAGGGAGGAGCTGGCTCCTGCCTTCATGTATTTGCAGCTTTCTCCTCTGTTGTATTTATTTATTTATTTTTTGTCGGTGTGAGGCTTGAACTCTGGACCTGGGCGCTATCCCTGTGCTCTTCAGATAAAGGCAAGCATTCTGCAGCTAGAGCCACAGCACCACTTCCAGTTTTCTAATGGTTTATTGGAGATCAGAGTCTCATGGACTTTTCTGGCCGGGCTGGCTTTGAACCGTGATCCTCAGATCTCAGCCTTCTGAATAGCTAGGCTTACAGGTGTGAACCACTGGTGTCAGGCTTACCACTGCTTTTTGTTCATCCTTTGTCCCTCCATTTCTGTGCACTAATTTTATTTTTATGCTGAAGAAAAATAGAAAGCTATTATCTATCCTACTTCATGAGGTTATTTGACTATTGTACCTAATTTGGTTATTGCAATTGAGATATTGTGGGCTTTAGACAGTGGTCAAATGCAAATAAGATTGATTCATTGGTTGTTTGATGGATCGAGTCATTCATTCATTCATTCATTCAGTACATTTATTGTTGTACCAACTATGTAACCAGCAAGATATGTGCCTTGCATTCTTGTGGAAGAGACACCTAGGTGGTAAACAAGCAAATTAATAAATATGACAGTGGTTATTGGAACTGCGGACTTTTTGTTGTTGTTGTTGTTTTGTGCCAGTACTGGGGTGTGATCACAGAGCCAGAGCATTTTTGCTTAGTTCTGCTTAAAGGTTGATGCTCTACCATTTGAGGCCCATCTCTATTTCTGACTTTTGGTGGTTAATTGGAGGTAAGGTCTCACAGACGTCTCAGGTTGTTTTCAAACTGCCATCCTCATATCTCAGCCTCCTGAGTAGCTAGGATTCCAGGTGTGAACCACTGGCACCCAACAATTAAGAATACTGTTAAGGAACTAAACAGACTGATAGTAAGTGGTCTCTGAAAAGCACATAAGGTGAAGAGAAACCCTTTTTCTTTCCAAAGGTTTAAGTCTGCTGAGATCAACCAACTGGAGACAAAGATATACTCATCCTATTTTGTAGTTGGAAGAACCATAGGAGGTGATCAACCCACAATCCAGTGAGATTTAAAAACAGAAATCACTTCACCTATGCTCTGCACCATGGAGTTGGGGAGTATTGGTAATTTAGAGGGATGGTAAATGATTTTTAGGTAAAAAGAGCAGTATTTGCACTTTGTCAGAGAACCACGAGACAGGTAGGTACAGAGAACAAAGGTAGGTTTATTGCTGGGAGGGGGGCTGGCAAGACCCCTTCTCACAGGGTAGCAGTGAGAAGAATCATCTGGTATTTTCTGAGGTGACCTGTATAACCTAGGAGGATTAAGAGGTGATACAAGTGACTAGGAGGTAGTGACCCTGGTGAGGGCCAGGGGCTTCATCATGGCAGACTAGGCTGCTGTCCAAATAATAGATAAGAGGCCCTGCATCTGCCCAGACCTGAAGGTCACACTAAGGGGCTCTTGTTGCCTTATATGGTTGTAGCTGCTCCAGAGAAATGCCATCTTAAGTTTGTGGAGGCTGATTATTTACTGTGTTTTTAAATGGGCCTAGTGTTGCCTAAGAAGGGAGCATGCTCAGCTGTGGAGAGGAGAAGGAGTGTATTAAACTATGGGAAGGGAGCTCATTTTGCTAACATAGGGAGTCTGGGACAAGGTTCCCATAGGCTGTGGGGGAGGTAGTGACAGGCTCTGAGAACATGGGGACAGAATTTTCCTAGGAATAAAACTTTCTTACTTGGCAGATAAATCTCAAGGAGTCCCTGGAGCTGCTCTAGAAAAATAGATAAAAGGTGGACATTGGTAGCTCATGCCTATAATCTTAGCTAATGTGGAGGCTGAGATCTGAGGATCACAGTGTGAAACCAGCCCAGGCAGAAAAATCTGTGAGACTTTTCTCTCTGTTTAACTATTAAAAAGCCAGAAGTAGAGGTGTGGTTCAAGAACAGCAGAGTTGAGGAAAAATGACAAGTGAGAGCACAAGGCCTTAAGTCCAAGCCCAAGTACCAGTATCCATTAAAAAAAAAAAAAGATGTGAATAGACTCCTGTCTTGAAAAAAACAGGAAAAGGCAGTACTGGAAGTATGGTTCAAGTGGTAGTGTACCAGTCTTTGGTAGAGTACCAGCCTAGCAAGCAAAGGCCCTTGACAGTTGAAACTGTAGTAGGTACTATCAAACCATTCTTTCAAACTTCTTTTTTTTTTTTTTTTGGGGTCCGGTTGTGGGGCCTGAACTCTGGGCCTGGGCGCTGTCCCTCAGCTCTTCAGCTCAAGGCTAGCACTCTACCACTTGAGCTACAGCACCACTTCTGGCTTTTTTCTTTTTGCTTATGTGGTGCTGAGGAATCGAACCCAGGGCCTCAGGCATGCAAGGCAAGCACTCTACCACTGAGCCATCTTCCCAGCCCCTCTTTCAAACTTCTTTAGAATGCAGAATAGAGAATATTGTAGAGTGGTTAAGAGTGTGGGATCATTCATTACCCTCCTTTCATGTCAGCCCTGACCCCTTCCCTCCTTCCCTCCCCTTCCCTCCATGCCTTCCTTCCTCTGTCTCTTTTTTGGTTGTACTAGCATTTGAAGTCAGAGCCTGCTGCTTACTATTCAGTTGCTCTACTACTTGAACCCTGCACCAGCCCACTTTCTGAGCCTTTCTGAACCTCAATGCCCTTATCTGTAAAATGAGGACAATTATCTCTGAGCTCTATAATTTGGAGTATTTTCAGGAAAATTTTATAAGAATAGTTGAAGTAATAGATATGAAAACACCTGAATGCTTAAGAGCATTATTGATGAGAAGGAGCACATCTTTTTTTTAATACATTTTTTATTGTACAAATGCTGTACAGAGGGGTTGAGTTACATGAGTAAGGTAATGCGTACATTTCTTATCAAGCATTGCTGCCTCCTCTTTTGCTTTTCCCCTACCATCCCTTCCTTCCCACCTCCACAAATACGCTCCATAACCCCCACACCCCCTACCCATGCCTAAATTGTAAAGTTCATTTTTCAACATAGTGTCTTGTACATCTCATTGTTACAATGGATCAACCTGTATCCCTATTTAAATATTTTGTTTTTTCCCTTTCCCTCCCCAAATTAGAAAACTGTATATACAAGATACAGGGCATTGACATCAAATACAGTGAAAACAGGGGGTATACCTTGGGGGAAGAACATACAAAGAAACAAAAAAAAAATCACATGGTACATTATAAATACGTTAGAAACCATAGCAAGAAAGAAAAAGACAAAACTTGTGTCCCTATCTTGGGGTTCATTTCGCTTGACATCATCTTATTTGGTCATATGTACATAGCTTTTGACCTTTTCTGCTTGTCCCTGACATATACTAGTTATTGTAAGTAAGGAAACCATGGGACCTATGTTTCTTTGGGCCTGGCAAGAAGGAGCACATCTTCACTCCAGATTTATCCTTTGTGTCCTGGGCTTTTTTTTTTTTTTTTTTAACTTTTTTTGGCTTTGATAATTGGCTTTGATAATTGGATGCTCTCAGATGAGATCTCCTGGTGTCAGGTTAAATCCATGTTGCCTTACAGGTGGGTGGGCAGGTGGGTGGCCTGTTCTAGGATTTGTCCTAGTTTAGCAGCAGTGGTGTTCCAAGGAAATGAAAAAGAAATGAATTTAGGCTGCTCCTGCAAGAGTCTGTGTTACAGGAAGCTCAGCAAAAAGGACATGGTGTCTGCTATCTCTGCTGGCTTCTTAGAGACAGTGTGTGGCACCAAAGCCCTGGTGCTGGGTTATCCTGCACATCACCAGTGGCACTGAGAGCACATTGTAGCTCTTTTCTCATTGATTGATTGGTGCTGGTACTGGGGCTTGAGCTCAGGGCTTCCCACTTAGCTTTTTGCACATTACTAGTTCTCTCCTACTGGAGCCACACTTCTACTTCCCAGAGATTATGGCTTTTTCAGAATGCTACTCCAGTCAGTCTTTGTACCCCAGCCCTTCTTCACCTCTGGCATTGTGTAGCAGTCACTCATCAATCTGTGACTGGTCAAGTGCCTGCCATGTTTCTGAAAAGGACAATCAAGATGTCAGGGTGTTCCCCCATCTCTGCCCTCAGGGCTAGGCATCAAGGCTGGGCTGTTACAGTGGACCAGAATGGCAAGACCTGATGGAAATACTCCCCAGGATACATTGGGGAGAATACAATTGAAGCTCCTAGCTAGCAGGTGCTAAGCTGAGTTGGGTTTGATTTCTGTCTTCAGAACTAGAGAAAGCAAGTATAAGCAAATATATGGAGAAGCAATAGTGCTTGGGGCATTGGTGAGAAAAAGGTTGCAGGCAGAGTAGCTTCTCCCACCCAGGCTTGGCTGGAACTCAAACTCATGTGGTTGTACGCCTGTTGCAGGACCCCCACCAAGAAGATCACTTCAAAAGCAAGGCTTTATTCAGGTGGGCTGCAGCTCCGGCTTTGTCCCACACACTGACTCAGCAGAACTTAGGAGGAAGCCCCGAGCTGAAATTTCACAGTGTTTATAAAGGCAAAAACTACAAAGGGATAAAAGGAGAAGAAAAAAAAGAAATCACAGACTGACAAATTTAAGGCAACAAGAGGTGTCAGCAGGGCATTCCAAGGCAATAAGGGGTTGTAGGGAGTTATCAAACTGGCTGGGTCTTAAAGGGCATTCCAGAGCAGTTAAAGCTTAGCAGGGAGTTTCCTGGCTAGTTGGGTTCTGATAAGCTGTAGCTGGGATAATTGGTGGTCTGGGTTTGTTCACAGGGTCTGTTTATCTTGGGCCAGCTTGGTCATCTCCTGAAGTTTGTGGGGACCCAAGGCCAGCTATAGTACAAAGTGGGGCCTGACTTCAAAGTAGCTTTGTTCAAGTAATCTATGGTTTAGCAGTTTCAGCAAACAAGACGGTTTCTGCAATTCAGGTGGGCCCAAGGTTAATATGAGCAGCAGAAGGGTTACTGCTTCTAAACGAAGCCACTTTTAACTCTTCAATGTCTCATATCCACACTAGCCCCTTCCATATCCCAGGATAGTTCTTGTGTCCTGGATTCCTCTTCCCTCACTCCCTCCCTTCTTCCCTTCCTCCCTTCCTCCCTTCCTCCCTTCCTCCCTTCGTCCCTTCGTCCCTTCCTCCCTTCCTCCCTTCCTTCCTTCCTTCTTTCCCTCCTCTTCCCTCATCCCCTTGCCCCCTCTCCCCTTCCCATTTCCTTCCTTCCTTTTTTTCCCCTTCTGGAGTTGAGACTAGAACTCTAGGCATCACTTTGTCAACCAAACTTTTTTTCTCAAGGCTGATGTTCTCCCACTTGAGCCACACCTGCACTTCCAGCTTTTTTTCTGTTTCATTGGCGATAAGAGGCTCATGGACTTTTCTGAAGAGACTGCCTTTAAATCATGATTGTCAGCCTTCAGCCTCCTGACTAGCTTGGATGACAGGTGTGAGTCACCAGTACCAATCTAGCTCTACTTTCTTTACCAGTTCAATCTAATCCATAACTTTTAACACGCTGAGTTTGGGTGGTAGCCAGTGTCATATTCACCATAGGCCTGAGCCCCCTTCCTTCCACTCTGAGAATCTCTTAACAGTTGGCCATCTGATATATTGGTGGATCCTCCTCTTCGGTGGTGCTGGGGATCTTGCAATGGGACAGTCCAGATGGGGTGACATGTCATCACTTACTGATGTATTCTGACAGTGCCTTAATTTCATATTTTTTAAGGAGCCTCTCCCTGCCTTCCAGCAACTCAACACTGGATCCCACAAAACTGGCTCCAGCCTCAGTGATGGCTGTGATTCTTCTTGCCTGGTGCCTTCATGGTCTGCAGAGGTGTCAGGAGCCAGCAGCTGAAGAGCAGTCTGAAGCTTTGAATGAGGTGATGTACAGATTACTTACTCCTCAAACTCTTTCTGTACCTAAGTGTGTAACTTTAGCATGCATTTCAGTGCACTTTTTTTTTTTTTTTTTTTTGGTCATGGAACCTGAATTCTGGGCCTGGGCACTATCCCTCTGCTTTTTTTTTTTTTTTTAATAATTTTTTATTGTGAAAATACCGTACAGAGGGGTTAGAATTACATGAGCAAGGTAATAAGTACATTTCTTATCAAGTATTGTTGCCTCCTCCTTTGTTTTTCCCCTCCCATCCCTGCCCTCACATCTCCTTATCCCTCAGATCTTCATCTCAAGGCTAGTGCTCTGCCATTTGAGCCACAGTGCCCCTTTTGGCTTTTTCTCTTATGTGGTGCTGAGGATCAAACCCAGGGCCTTATGCATGCAAAACCAGCACTCTACCACTGAGCCACCTTCCCATCCCCTCATTGCACATCTTAAAATGCAACTTGTAGTATTTGAGGCACAAAAATGGTGTTTACTCTGAATTCTAAGATTCCTAAATAGTTAACTTATTTATGCCCCAGAAATTGATATCATTACCTCAACTAAGTAAATGACTAGTAGTATTAGCCAATAGATGAATTCAGGCCCACTGAATTTAATATCAGAAGCAATGCAGAGGCACAGAGGCTTGTAATTAGGGTGGGCGCTAGTCTCTCATGCCTGTAATCTTAGCTGTTGAGGAGACTGAGACCTGAGGATCATTGTTTTGAAGCCAGCCCAGGCAGGAAAGTCCATGAGACATTTATTTCCAGTTAGCCAAGGAAAAGCTGGAAGTGGCCAAGTGCTGGTGGCTCACACTTGTAATCCTACCTACTCAGGAGGCTGCATCTGAGGATCAAGGTTCAAAGTGAGCCTGGACAGGAGAGGCCATGAGACTCCTATCTCCAGTAAGCCACTGGAAAACCAGAAGTGGCACAGTAGCTTAAATGGTAGAGTGCTTGCCTTGAGCGGAAGAGCTGAGGGATAGTGCCCAGGCCCAGAGTTCAAGCCCCACAACCAACAACAACAAAACACTAGAAGTGGTGCTATGGTTCAATGGTAGGGTGCTAGCCTAGAGCAAAATAAGTTCCAGGGCAGTGCCAGGCCCTGAGTTCAATTTCTAGGGCTGACGCAGAAAAAGGCTTATTCTTAGTTTAACCTTCTCCTGTTGCTATCTGGAAAGTATTAATATTTGAACAAAAGGTGCTGTGTTGTCACTTTGTACTGGGCCCCTCTACCCTGTGGCTAGTCCTGAGGAAGGTTCATGTGCCTCATCCCTGCTACATTGTGTGCTTGCTCTATCATGGAATCTCGGTAAGTGTGGGGGAGTGTCAGCTGGTCCTGAAGTAGTGAGCTCCCCATCCTTGGAAGAATTCAAAGTTGAAACTGGAGGAAATTGGAATGCCAGATGGGAGGAGTTAGAGTAGGCAATCCTTAGGATCTGAGTTCCTATGAACCCTGATTGTAGGATTCTGTAACTTATCCTTCTACAATGTTACTGAATGTCAGAAAATAGAGGAGATGGGGACCGAGGAAAATGGTCTAGTGTGTAGGATTCTGCAAGTACGAGGAACTTGGAGTTATTTCCTTACTGTTGGCAGTAGTACTGGGCTGCTGACCCTCTGCTCTCCCCAATGTTATCTGTATGGGAGAAGCTCTGTTCTAGTGCTGAAAGTTCTCCTCTTGGTCAAAGGTCACAGCAGTGACACTAGAAGTGCTAGTGTCCTCCTTCTGAGGCCTAGCAATTACTTGCCCAGCACCTTTGTTTGCTAAAGAGGGGAGTGTGTGTGTGTGTGTGTGTGTGTGTGTATTTGCATGTGTGTGTGCAGTGGTAAACAGGATGGACTGGAGGGCAGGAAGAACAAATGACACTCCAGACCTCCTGCCATGTATGTGACATTCCTTCTCAATGTTGGAACTTTAGGCAAGTTATTTTCATCTCTTTTCACCTCACTTTCTGCCTCTGGAAAAGGGATCTGAGAGAATGAATTTTAGCAACTTGACTTAATTTTTAGAGATTTTCATTAATAACACAATTTATACAGCACTTTGTGTTTTTCAAAGAACTTTTCACATATGTGAGCTCACCAAAATTGTCTTAACAATGAGAAGGTGGTATTTGCACCATTTAAGTGATAAAGGAACAAAGGCCAAAAAGACAGTGGGTGGCAAAACTAGGCCTCTATGTTCACCATTTCATATAGGGATCTTGGCTATTTTCTAAAAGTTTATCCTTTTGTTCATTGAGCTAATAATGACAGGTTCCCATAATGTGATACTCACATAGTCCCTAGGCTGCTCCTGTGCACAAGGATTGTTTTTCTAAGACAGGATCTGTCTATGTAGCCCATGTTTACCTCATACTCTTAGTGTTCTTCTTGCCTCTGTTTCCTGAGTACCACAATACATAGCCACAGGGATGGTTTTTGCTGAGGTCCTCCATCCTTCTTTGGTCTGCTTTGACTGGGAATGTAGCAGGGTGAGAGCCATGCCCTGAGTTCTAAAGTTAGATACCTTCTGTTCACATCTCCCAATTTGTACTGTAGCTGAGTGGCCTGGACAAATGACCTTTTGGGACCTGATTTTTTTCATGTGTAAAAGAATGGTAAACTTAGCTTCTTTCATGCAGGGCTGGTGCTATACCACGAAAGCTATACCTCTACTTTCTACATTTCTTTCTAGTTAATTAGAGATAAGAGTCTCATAGATTTCCCTGCCTGCATTGGCCATAAACCATAATTTAATGATCTTAGCCTCCTGAGTAGCTAGGATTACAGGTATGAGCCACTAGCATTGGGATATTAGGCATATTTTTTAAATTAGCTTTTAGGCTTGGAATTGTAGGCTTCTTTGGTTTTCTTTTTAGTATCTGTTAAGTAATTTTCAAGGTACTGCCTGAAGTCCCAGGGAGCCCCTGTGAACCTACTTGAAAGAAGATCTCATCACTTAAAAAACAAAAAAGAGAACCACCAGGAAAAAAAAAAACACCCTGCATAACACCTCTGTGAACATGGGAGAGCAAAGAAGTAAGTTATGACATCCACTTCTTGCTGCCATTTGGTATTTTGCAAACTGCCACTGCTATTAACAGTCACTTTTGAGTATTTATGATCTTGCAGTTAGTTGGAGCACTTTGATTCTCATAAGAAAAACAGGTTCACATTTAGAAAATGTACCCTACAAGTAGCTGAGATCCCTCAGGGAGGCTGATGGATGGGGCCCACACAGGGGAAGGAAATGCAGCCACCTCGCCAGCCTGCAGAACTTTGCCTTTTCCACACACCCTAGTTGGAAGCTGTTTTTGTTTGTTGTGGTGGTGGTTGTTTGTTTTTGTGTTTTTTTTCCAGTCTTGGTATTTGAACCCTGGACCTGGGTGCTGTCCCTTAGCTCTTCAGCTCAAGGCCAGCACTCTACCACTTGCTGCTTCCAGCTTTTTCTGTTTATGTGGTGCTGAGGAATTGAACCCAAGTTCTCATGCATGTGAGGCAAGCACTCTATTACTGAGCCACCTTCCTAGCCCCTTGAAAGCTGTGTGTTTATGTCTGGATCCTTACCCTGCCAGGGATGGACTTTCTGTGTGGCCCTGGCATAGTGTCCCATGGCAAAAGGACATGTAGCTAAATACCAAACCACTTTCCACACATATGTCCTTGCACCACACCAGCCACAATGCTAGCAAAGACCAGAAGCTGGTCTTTGAATTTATCCCAGAGTCCTAAACTGGTTCTTGGTGTGTGCAGGATAGAAGGGAGAGTTTTGGATCTGGCCAGTGTTGAAGCATCAGCCCAAGTAGAGCACCAGATCCTAAACTAGAAATTGGGAAAACACTGGCTCCCACTTTGGGCCTCAGTTTTGACTCTCGCTACATGATGCTCTGAGGTCCATGAGGTGCTTCAGTGCCAAATTATACAGGACTTGTGTTCAAGAGAAGTTGGGGTTTCCAGAGAAGGAGAATTGCATTTTAGGATTATTAGTTGTTTTTTGGTTGTTTTGGTGGTGGTCGTGAGGCTTAAACTCTTTGCCTGAGGGCTGTCCCTGTGCTCTTCAGCTTAAGGTCAGCGCTCTACCTCTTGAGCCACAGCACCACTTCTGAGAATTGCATTTCAGTGACAAATTTACAAAGGTCTTGTCACTGTACATGTAAAGAAAGCATCATCAGCTTGTCAGTGAGAATCTTTTCACCAAGTGGATATGAGGGAAGGTTGGGGTTCCTGCTCTGTCTGTGAGACTTTAGCTGGGCTCTGGGTCTTCTCAGGCTTGTTTCTACTTCTGTAAAATCCTTCCAGGAAACCTCTTCACATTGAGTTGCTATGGCTTCTTGGGCTCCTCTTGGCTGTGACAGCTTCTGACACTGCCCTTGTTTGGGGGCAGCTTGGATGGTTTTGAGGAGCCCTAGTCAGACATGCTTTAGAATCTGTTGGGATTCATCTCATGTGTTTTTGATTTTAGATTGAAGTTCATGGATTTGGGAGGAGAAAACCAGAGAAGTAAATGCCATTCTTAGCACAAAGTTGATGTATTTTCACTGTCAATTTGACCTTGATCACCTAGTCCGTGGGCCTTCATAGTTCTCCAATGCCAAAAATCTTTTTCTTCCTTTTTTAAACTTTACTCCCCCCCCCCCCCCCACCTCCCAATCTATCTCTTTCTGTGTCAGTACTAGAGCTTAAACTCAATGCCTGGGTGCTGTCCTTTAGCTTTTTCATTCAAGGCTGGTACTCTACCACTTAAGCCATACCTCCAATTTAGGGTTTTGCTGATGCATTAGAGGTAAGGGTCTCTTTGATGTTTCTGTTTGTGTTGGATTTGAACTTCTATCCTTAGATCTCAGCTTCCTGCATAGTTAGGCATGCCCATCTCTTTTGAGAAGACCTGGTGATGTAACATATTATTGACTGTTTGCTGTGCACCTGGTAAAGTGTTGTGTGGCAGGGCTATGAAGACACTCAAGACATCATCTGTGCTCAAGTATCCCAAGAATGAACTGCAGCTCAGATGTGTGCAACAGCGCTCTCAGCGCACTGGGGAATGTGCATTGATAGTGTTCATAGGACTTCAAGGAAGTTAGTTACCTGACCAGGCTTTCCAATTTCCTGATTTTGTGCTTTAAGTGAATTTCCATGATTCCCTTCCATTTCCTTCAAACCATAATATTTTTTTTTGGTTGGTTGTGGGGCTTGAACTCTGGGCTGGGACACTGTCCTTGTGCTCTTCAGCTCAAGGCGAGAACTCTACTGCTTGAGCCACAGTGCCACTTCAGGTTTTCTAGTGGTTTATTGGAGATAGTAGTCACACGGACTTTCCTTCCTGGGATGGCTTTGAACCTCGGTTCTCAGATCTCAGCCTCCTGAGTAGCTGGGATTACAGGCAGGAGCCACCAATGCCTGGCAAACCATAACATTTTAAATGTTACAAGAGAGAGAGAAAATTACAGAAGCTAGCATATTTCTTTTGGAGACATACCCAGAGACTCATTATTTTTAAGCATTTTCTTAGCACTTCTTGTGTTGAAAGCATTTTTAACTCATTAATTAGTAATCCACATTAATAAATAGATGGAATTAATCTATTCCAGACAGAAGTTTGTCTTGAGGAAATACAAAAAACTTAAGTACTATTCCTTTCCACCTGTATCTTCTCTCTCCTCCCCTCCACCACACTTTATCTTGTTCATTATTTAGATTATTGCTCTGATCATTACACTCTGATTGAGCGCCACAAGTGTCCTTGGAGCTTCCACAAAGTTTGGGTTGGGTGTCTTCCCACTCTTCTGGACTCCAGGCTGTACATGGGTCTGCTTTGGGGACTCATTAGCACTTGAAAATGAAATTGGCCTCATAAATAGTCATCCTCAGGAAACAACGGGCTCTCCCATTTTTATTTTAGTTGCATTCAGCTGAAAACCTCTTAGCTTGTATTCTTGTTTGAGGAGAGTTTTTTTTTTTTTTCCTCCTTTTTTCCTTCTTGCGGATCCTAGGGCTTGAATGCAGGGCTAGGTCTTAAATGCAAGGCCAGGAGATTTTGTTTGTTTGTTTTTTGTTTGTTTTTCCTCAAGGCTGGTGTTCTACCACTTGAGTCCCAGCTCCACATCTGGCTTTTTGGTGGTTATTTGGAGCTATGTGTCTCAAAGACTTACCTTTCTTTCTGAGCTGGCTGAAAACCATGATCCTCAGATCTTAGCCTCCTGAGTAGCTAGGATTTCAGGTATTAGCCACTAGTATCTGGCTAGGAGGTTAGTTTTTACCTTCAGAAAAAAAATCTCCATAACATGACTACCATTTATGTCTCTCTTTGGAACAAGGGCTCCCCTGTCCTTGTATTTGATCAAGATGATAATTTTCCACCTTGTACAGATAAGGAAATTGAGGACCATGAGGAGCAATCTCAAGATTGGTAAAAGTCAGAGCTGATATACATCTCCAAAGATCTTCCCTTCCTATATTTCTTTGGTTCACCATTCTGGGCCTTCCCAGTGTGGTGCTCATGTTCACCCACAGTGGGCTGTCTGCCTTCCTCTGCTGCTGGCCTCTGGTGGGAGAAGCTTGCAGAGGATGTGATGGTCTCCTGATTATACTCTTGTCTTCATTTTGTCACCTGGTGATCTGTTTCAGGAGCTGCCTGTCTATGGCCCCCCCTGTCCTCTTCCTTCCTTCCTGTCCTGGCACAAAGGAGCCACTCTTGGTACTAAGATCGCTGTGACATCAGATATGTAGAGAATCAGCATATTGTCCATGTCATAGATCTGAGGATTCTATCCCTGACCTCTGGGAGCTCTTAGTGTTATCAGAGAAGAGCTGCCTTGTACTCCTGGAGTCCCCTTCATTAGCTCCTTTTCTTTCTGCCCTTACAGGTCATGCCTGTTTCAGTAAGTAGTTATTATATGCCAGGTCTCATGCTCACAGACTGCTATCTGTGACAACCTACTCATTAGGAGGTGAAATCATTGTTCCTCTTACCAGATAGGGAATCAATTGTTTAAGGGCTGGGCGCCAGTGGCTCATACCTGTAATCCTAGCTACTCAGGAGGCTGAGATCTGAGGATCATGGTTCAAAGCCAGCCCAGGCAGGAAAGTCCATGATGCTCTCATCTCCAATAAACCACTAGAAACCCAGAAGTGGCACTGTGACTCAAGCAGTAGAGCACTTGCCTTGAGCTGAAGAGCTGCGGGATAGTGCCCAAGCTCAGAGTTCAGGACCCCTGACCAAAAAATGAATTAAAAAATAAATAAATAAATAAAAAATAAAGAATCATTTAAGGAAGGGGCTAAGAAAAAGAAAATACAGCTAAGAAAAAAAGAGAGCAGCAGAGATTCCTAATCTCCATATCTAATAGATATAAAAAACATTCAAAAAAACATTAAAAAAACAGATTGTACCCAGGTGCAGGTGGCTCACCACTGTAATCCTAGCAATTCAGGAGTCTGAGATCTGAGGGTCCTGGTTTAAAGCCAGCCTGGAAAGAAAAGTCTGTGAGGCTCTTTATCTCCAATTAACCTGCAAAAAGCCAGAACTGGAGGTATGGCTCAAATGGTATAGCACTAGCCTCGAGCAGAAAAAGCTTAAGGAAGGGCTAGGAAGGTGGCTCAGTGGTAGTGCGCTTGTCTTGCATGCATGAGGCCCTGGTTCCATTCCTCAGCATCGCATAAGTAAAAAAAGAAAAAAAGCCGGAAGTGGTGCTGTGGCTCAAGTGGTAGAGCACTAGCCTCGAGCAGAAAAAGCTTAAGGAGGGGCTAGGAAGGTGGCTCAGTGGTAGAGCGCTTGTCTTGCATGCATGAGGCCCTAGTTCTATTCCTCAGCACCACATAAGTAATAAAAGAAAAAAGCCAGAAGTGGTGCTGTGGCTCAAGTGGTAGAGTGCTAGCCTTGATCTGAAGAGCTAAGGGACAGTGCACAGGCCCAGAGTTCAGGCCCCATGACCAGACCCAAAACAAAAAACAAAAACAAAAAAGCTTAGGGATAGTTCAGTCCCCAGTTGAGTGGGGCTCAGTGTCCCAGCTCTGAGTTCACTCTCCAGTACTTGCACCAAAATAGGAATAATATTAATAATTACTTAAGAAGGAACAGGAAATACTTAGGATGTGGTAGATGTTTGAATCCTGAAGCTCCCTGTTGAGTTGCCTTGTTTCCCTTGTAGTACTGTTGCAGTGGTGTGTGTGTGTGTGCGTACACAAGTAACCCTATTAGTTATTTTATTGTGACCGTTAGGACCCATGAGCAAGAACTATTATAAGAAAACAGAAGTGTTGAACAATACGCTGTAAGCTACAACAGTAGATGGCCAAGCCAGATGGACCCCAGGTATCATTGATTCTGGACTGTGCACAGTTAACCAATCACAGACAGTATTGGCTCCTTGGTTAAACCCCAGAGAAAAAGCTGCTTTGCTAGGGATGCTGCAAGATAGACTGGCCAAGTGAATATCCTGTGTTGAAACAGGGAGAGGCAAGTCAGTAAGGTGAGGGCTATGCAATGCTCTGAAGGAAATGGGCATAAGTGAGAGCACCTGTCCTAAAGGGGCTTGTGGTATTAGTCTTTCCCCACACCACCATCCTAGAAGTTGTCCCTCAGCTTTTTGCTCAAGGTTACCACTCTGCTACTTGAGTCATAGCTCCACTTCTGGCTTTTTTGTTGCTTTATTGGAGATAAGGAGCCTCATTGACTTTTCTGCCTAGGCTGGCTTCACAGCATGGTCCTCAGATCTCAGCATCCTGATTAGGATTACAGGCATGCGCCATGGGCACCCATCTATAATGCTGTTCTTAATGGCAGTGGCAGTCAGACAGGGCCTTCATCCGTGTCTTATATGGTCTCATCCTAATAGGTACTGTCCTCAGGCTAGAGTGTAGGGGACTGACTGGAAATCTCAGGCCTGGCCACAGTGACAATTGAGTGAGTTACATTTCTTGAATTTGGATGCAGGCCACCTGCTTTGCTTCTTGGGTTTCTGCTTTCGAGTGCTCTGCTGGACTATACCTGGGGTCTCTGGTGAGACACCTGGGTGAATGTGGGCACTTTTCAGAATGGCTTAGAAGCAGCTCTTGGTGGCTTTGCAGCTTGGCTTTCATTTCTGGCATGACAGTGCATTGGGAAGGTTCTGGATCGAGTCAGGCTTAGCTTTGGGCTCAATCTCTGCCACATGCTAGCTCTTTCTTCCATTCCAGATGAGTCACTGTCCATCTTAGGCTGCCCTGTCCTGTCTCCTCCTCATATACCTGTCTCTGACTTGGGGCCAGGGATCTGATGAAGAAATTCTCTTCAGACAAATAGAGATTCCCTGGAAGGAAATTGATCATGTACAGCTGGTTTCTCCACTGGCAGTTGTTCAATTTTATTTCCCTTTCATTTTTCTTCCTCTTCTCAGGGATCACTGCCTATAAGAACTTGATAGCAACTAGACTTAGATGGGTAAATGTAAATTGGAGCTGGCTTCTGAAACTCCAGGTGAGTTTCTTCAGGCCTGAGAGATTTTTCAGAGCCCTACGCACCTAATGCATTTTAGCCTTTATTTTTATTTTTCACCTATATTTTTCTTCTTGTATTACTTCTAGATGCCTTTTATTTTCCCTTAGGACTCAAGCATAATTTTGGTTGCTTTTAGGTGTAATTATAGAAGGCCTAACTCATTTCAGTGAGAGGAAGATTTATTATTTCACATAATAATAACCACAGTGGGGCTGGGGGGTTATCCAGGGGAAGGGTGCACGCCTGGCACGTGTGCAAGGCCCTGGGTTCAGTCCTCAGCCCTGGAAAAAAAAAGAAAAAAATAATAACCATAGCACAAGGGAGACGGTAGAATTCATTAATTCAGTGGCTCAGTACTGTCTTATTTTTTTGTCTTTTGTTTTGTCAGCCATGGGGCTTGAACTCTGGGCCTGGGCTTTGTCCTTGAGCAACTCAGCTCAAGGCTAGCACTCTACCACTTTAGCCACAGGGCCACTTCTGATTTTCTGGTGGTTTATTGGATATAAGAGTTTCACAGGTTTTCCTGCCTGGGCTGGCTTTGAACCATGATCCTCAGATCTCAGCTTCCTGAGTATATAGGATTACCGGCCTGAGCCACTGGCACCTAGACTGTCTTCTTATATTTATATTCCTACCATCTTTTGAATTGACCATACTGAGTATATTCTCCACAGGCTAAAGTTCATCATCCCAAGTTGGCAGTTGCAGCACCAGACATCCCATGTAAACACAGAAACCAACAGAATGGATGATGAGACAAAATTGGGATTTGTTTGCAAAGAGGACTGAGAAGTGACCACTGAGGTGGTATCTATCCTTGATGAGAAACATGTACCTTTTCTCTTTTGCTTGACAGGTTAAGAACAAATATCTTGTCATGGCATAATGAGATTACGTACTGTGCCCTCAACTATTATTTCCTCATTTTATTTCCTTCTGCTCTCTACACTAGAAGGCCAAACAAGACCACTAGCTATTGTCAGAACTATGTACACCTCATTTGTACCTCCTTGTTCTAGGCAGGCTGAGCCTGTGCCTGAACCACACCCTGCCCATGTGGCCTGCCCTGCAGCTGTAGCATAAGACAAAAACGGCTAGAGTCAACAGTACTAGCAGAGCCTCTCCCTTGTTCCCTCCCAAGTATGTATTTTGAAAACAATCTTTTTATTTTATTTTTTTTAATTTAATTTAATTTTATTTGTGAACATACTGTACAGAGGAGTTACAATTACGTGGGCAGGATAATGCGTACATTTCTTACCAAGCATTGCAGCCTCCTCCTTTGTTTACCCTTCACATCCCTTCCCAGCCTCCCCCCTCCCCCCCATTCTTTTTATTTTTATTGCAAGATAAAACAGAAAATATAGCTGGCACTGTTGGGTTATGCTTGTAATCCTAACTCATCAGCAGGCAGAGATTTTAGGATTAAGTTTCAAAGCTAGCTTGGGCAGGAAAATCTGTGAGCCTCTTCTCTCCAACAAACCTTCAAAAAGCCTGAAGTAAAGTGGTGGCTCAAGTGGTAGAGTGCCAGCCTTGAGCGAAACAGCTAAGAGCCAGTGCCCAGGTCTTGACTTCAAGCCTCAGAACTGGCACTCCCACTCAGGATCCATCCAGGATCCTGCTTTCCCTTGATCTGTCAGCCCTCCTCTGCCTCCTCCAGTCTGTGACATTTCTACTGTCTTTTCTTTAGTATGAGCTTGACACTTTTGAAAAGGGCAGCTACTGATCCTGTGGGAAGCCTCCCAGTGTGGCTTGGGTGGGTGTTTTTTTACTTTGGCTGGTCCTGGGATTTGAACTCGGGGCCTGGGTGCTCTCTTGGAGCTAGTTATAGGCTATCACTCTACCACTTGGAGCTACAGCACCCACTTCTAGTTTTCTGGTGTTCACTGGAGATATGAATGTCACAGACTTTTCTCTCTGGGCTGGCTTTGGACCAACATCCTCAAATCTGAGCCTCCTTATTGGCTAGAATTCCATGGGTGAGCCACTGGAACCCAGCTAGGCATATTGGTTTCTTTGTTTGTTTGTGCCTAATTTTATAACTGAATGAGAAAGCTCAGTTATGTCATATCAATTTCTGGTGTCTCATTGCCTGGATGTATCTTTGGTCATCTACTTAAGGTGATCCTTGTCAGTATTTTTCAGGATGAGGCCATTGTTTCTTACATGATAATTGGCAAATAACATGAGTCAATTGTAAAGAGATTTTCTTCAAAGAGTATCTCTGTGCAGGTTTAGCTTAGGAAACAGATGGGAACCAGATGCTTGGGTTGAGATGGACATGGGCCAGGTTAGTATTCCAGCAAGATCTTCTGCCTCATCTCTAAATGGCCCAGCTTGTGAAGTGCCTCAAGTTCTGTTTGAGAACCTAGCCTGATGTTGGAGATTTGCCTATAAGCTTTTCTGCAAGATAGTTTCCTTCCAAACTGACATCCACAAAGTGAGTTAGGTTTAATAGGCATCAGCAGTGGCTATGTGCTGCCTGGGTGCATGGTACTCCACAAGTTGAGGTCGGCAGGAGCAAGGTGCTGGTAAGCCTTGATTGCTGAGAAGGGTAAAGGAGGGAAAAGGCAGCCTGATGGTAGGAGTGAGAGACACAAAGCATATGCATTTTGGTTCCTTAAAAATATGAATCCCTTTGGCTTATTTTTTCTTAATTTACTGGCATATTTCTCTTTTCCAATTCATCATAAAATACCCAGAAAACTTAGGAAACCATTAAATAATGCAATTGCACTTTTACCTACCTGTTATTTATTTTTGTTTGCTGCGAGATGATGAATTTATTGAGAGTAGAGTATCTACATTCCTTCTACTAATAATATTAACAGTATAAACAATATAAACTCTTTGTCTTCCATCCTAACACATTCTAGATGATCTTTTATTTTCTTTTTTGGTTGGTTCTGGGGCCTGAACTCTGGTCTTGGGTGCTGTCCCTCAAGTCTTCAGCTTAGGGCTAGCACTCTACCACTTGAACCACAGTGCCACTTCGGGCTTTTTCTGCTTACGTGGTACTGAGGAATTGAACCCAGGGCCTCATGCATGCAAGGCAAGTACTGTACCACTGAGCCACCTTGCCAGCCCCTCTAAATGATTTTTACTCATGTAGATTCAAATTTAGATGGTGTTGACCAAAGTATAGAGATTTCCATTGTTTCCTGTTTCAGAGTATGTCTTAATATCATATGAAGTTAAATGAATTACATTTCTACAATGATATATTTTGTATGTATTACATATAGTGCATGCATTACACATAGTATACAACACACACACACACACACACACACACACACACACACACACACACACACACACACATACCTACAGCTTAGCTCCAAGGTATCTTAAAGTTGCCTTCTGATTTCATGCCTCGTGATTCTTTTTCTTTCTGGTATTTTAATGGCTCCAGGCAACTGGTATCATGTATACCTTTGAGCTTTCTCATGGATTGTTTTTATACCTTTGAACACTCTCTCTGGCATTTTCACCTGTCACAGTCTGATGTATGTCTCAATGGCAGGTATTTGCAGATGACTATGGGGCTAATCAAGTTAACATAAATGAGTGAATTGAATTCAAGTGCCAATTTTGAGGTGCAGGAGCATTGCCTAAAAGGACCAGTAGCTATTTGGCATGAAGTAGTTATTAACCAGTCACTATATAGCCTTTGTTGCTAGATCTTTCAGTTTTCAAGGGAAATTGGACACTTGCACTTTTGTATGAAGACTGGTTTTTAAACATGGAACTCATTTAAAAGTTTAGGCACTATATAGATAAATTAAAAACATCTCTAGGCTAGATTTGACACTCCAAGCTCTAGACTTGTGTTTGGTTCTTTGTGTATGAATCATGTCTCCTGATTCAAATGGGTGTTTTCCTTTCTGTTAGCATTTTTGGTATGTATCTTAATTATAGTAGTGTGCTGGTCTTTCTGCCTTAGTTGTTAATAAGTTTTTTAAATCTGTTTGAAACATTTGTTGTCATATATTGGCTCTTTCCTACATGTAATCCATCTCTCTACAAAATAGTTTATACATACCTGTGTGTATGGGTGAAGGAGGGTGAAAGAGAAAGAGAGAGAGCACAAGAGAAGAGTAAAGGAAAGAGGAGGAAATACATTTATTCTCTCATGGTATTTGATTCTCCTTCTCTTCTTCTGGAAGGAATTAGATTGGGTAATTGAATTGTTGCTTAAAAGTTGATCTGAGGTGCAGGGAATTTGGTTTAGTAATAGTGCTTGCCTACCATGCATGAGGCCCGTTGTTCAGTTCCTCAATACCACATACACAGAAAAATCTAGAAGTGAGGCTGTCTCTCAAGGGTTAGAGTGCGAGCCTTGAGCAAACAAAGCTCCAGGACAGTGCCTAGGCCTTGAGTTCCAGTTCCAGGACTGGCAAAAAAAATGTTAAAGTAGGAATTCAATGGATATAGCCAAATGGTGGAGCTCTTCCCTGGTATGTGTGGGGTCTTAAGTTCTCTCACTAGCACTGTAAAAACAAAAGTAAGTGTAAAATATAAGTCAATCGTCATCTCTTTTGTCACATCAAATGTTCCAATACTAACAGAATTTTGGTATATTTATGATGAATATTTTTAATAATAGCAAAAGGCCCAGAATAGTGTTTTATACTTATAATCCTAGACACTCCAGAGAAGGAGATAGGAGGATTAAGGTTTAAGAGCAGACCAAACAAAAAGTTAGTGTTTCAGAGATAGCAAGCATGGTAGTGAATGCCTGTAATCTCAGGTACTTGAGAGGCAGAGGTAAGAAATTCATGGTCTGAGGCTTGCCTAGACAAATTGGGAAACGCTATTTAAAAAACAAAAGCAAAAGGATTAGGGACATCTTTTGTTCCCTAGGGCCACCACTATAAATAGGAAACAAAACCCTAAAAAACTGTTCTGACAGAAATATTTTTGGATAGATTAAATCTCTGGAAGAGTTTTAGTAGGAAGTGATTACTAAAGATTTTAAAGGATAGTCAGTAAAAGGTAAAATAGATAATGAACCTCCTCACAATGAAAAACTTGCTCAGGGAAAGACTCTAGGAAGACAGGAAAAAGATAAACTATAAACTAGCGTGAAATATTTGCAAGCCATATAGTAGAGGAATTAAATCTTAATAAACAGTGTTCTCAAGTCTCTGTAGTACATAATGATAAAAGCCAAACCAGAATGATTGGATAATGACCAAAAGATACAAATAAATGTTTCACTGAAGAATATATATTCAGCAAATAAGCACATAAAAGGATGCCTTTGTCCCAGCCTTTAGAGGAATGCAATTTAAAAGGCTCAGTGAGGTACCACTACATACCTATTTGAATGGTTCAATCAAAATAGTGACAACACAAGGTTGATCAGAATTCAGGGGAACTTGATTATTCATACATTGCCACTAGGAAAATGAAGTGATAGTTTACTTGGGAAAAGAATAGAAAAATACCTTGTTTTGAGACAGTACTGTGGATTGAGCTCAGTGCCATGGCACTATCCCTGAGCTTTTTTGCTCAAGTCTAGCGCTCTACCACTTGACCCACAGTGCCAATTTCTGTTCATATGTTACTGAGGAATCAAACCCAGGGCTTCATGCATGCTAGGCAAGCTTTCTACTGCTAAGGCACATGCCCAGCCTAACAGTAACATTTAAAACTAAACTGAGTAGCCCAAGAGAACGCTTTGGTTCCCATAAACACCTATACATAAGGTTTCTGAATCATCTTATTTCTGTGATAGTCCCAAAGTACATTTATACCATGGACTATTCAGAAACAATAAAAAAAAGTCTTAATACAATAAAAGTGGGTCTGGAGGGACTTAAATGCTGTGTAAAAAATTCTTAACAAGTGGCATGCTATGTAATTTCATCTATACTTCTTGAAGTGAAAGAGTTTCAGTTGAAATCTGTTGAAATCTGAAGATTGGTGGATTCTGCCACAATGAATTATGCGTCAGTTATGGAAGCTGTTATTAGGAGAACGTGGGGGAAGATCTGTGCGATCTTGTCTGTATTAATTTACTAATGTTCCTGCCTGTGACTCTGTGAAAGTGTCAAAAGATTTAGACAAATAATGTATACTAAAAAAGCTGACCTCAATCACTTTTTTCCCTTGGGCTTTCTGATAAAGATGATCCTTGAGACTCCAGTGATAACTGAAGATGGAAACTGGGAGTCAGTGGAGAATTCTGAGTCTGTGAAGACTAATGAATCTGTTGACCAACGTGCCAATCAAGAAAGTTAATGGAAGCTGTAGTGCCCAGTTGAAAAGACCAGATGTTGGGTCTTCCAGGGACCCTGAGACTTCAGAAGTTCTCCCTTTCCAGGTATTACAGACAGCCACTGACTAGAATCGCTATTTTTTTGTGGGTCATGGGGCTTTGAGCTCTGGGCTTGGGCGCTGTCCCTGTGCTTTTCAACTTAAGGTGAGCACTCTACCACTTGAACCACAGCACCACTTCCGGTTTTCTAATGGTTTATTGGAGATAAGAGTCTCATGAACTTTCCTGCCTGGGCTGGCTTTGAACTGTGATCTTCAGATCTCAGATACTCAGCCTCCTGAGTAGCTAGGAAAACAGGTGTGAGTCTCTGGTGCCCAGCTAGAATCTCTATAAAATATTGGGATTTAAAAATATTGGGGTTAACCTGGTACCCCTGGCTCAGACCTGTAATCCTAGCTCCTGAGGATGCTTAGGTCCAGATGAAATGCAGATTCAATTTCCAACTAAATTTCAGCAAAATGCTACACTAGAGGTATGCCTCAATTGGTAGAGTGCCAGTCATGAGCAAGCAAACCAAACGTGTGAGGCCCTGGTACAAGGAAAAAGAAGTTGGGGTTAAGAGACTTGAGCTCAATGCTAATTTAGGATTGAACTTCTTTACTTATTTTTACAACCATAAATAATAGTTTTTCAGTTCTATAAATGCCATCAGCAGTAATTACCTTTGCTGCATGGTGCCTACATGATGAAAACATGCAAGTGTCTGTCAGTCAAGCAGTGCATTAAGCAAATATTATTTGGTTCCCCATACTTTGGCTAATAATTAGATAACTTACGTATATTATACTATTGCTCTCTAATTTTTCATACTTTGTTTCTTTTTTTTTTTTTTTTTTTTTTTTTGGGTCCGGTCGTGGGGCCTGAACTCTTGGGCCTGGGCGCTGTCCCTCAGCTCTTCAGCTCAAGGCTAGCGGTCTACCACTTGAGCCACAGCGCCACTTCCGGTTTTTTCCTTTTTGCTTATGTGGTGCTGAGGAATCGAACCCAGGGCCTCAGGCATGCAAGGCAAGCGCTCTACCACTGAGCCACCTTCCCAGCCCTTTCATACTTTCTTGTGTCTTCCCTCCCCCGCTCATTTACTGGGACAGTAGGAAACTTTCCAAAGATATATCCCAGGCCAGATGGGGATATTGGGGCACCTGGAACAAGTCCTTGCTCTCCTCAGGCTCAGCTACATTAGCCACTGTGTGTAAGATCATCAGTCATTTCATGACTGTCTGTGTTCGTTTACATTGTTACAAGGGACTTTGTTAATAAATCTCCTTCTACATTTGTTCAAGGGATTTATTGTTTGAAGACAAGTGATCATGAGATAGATGATAGACATCGCATGTAGAATTGTTAGCATTTTCGTATTAGAATGAAGTCTAGGAATTGCTATAAATGTCTGTTCTTTAGTGATGTTGTATCAGAGTTTTTGTATAAAAAATGTTATAGTAAGGAGATATTTCCAAGGATTAATAACCCTAATTGTTAAAAATAAACTGTCTTATAGCTATCATGATTTTAGACACATGGACTTTGATATTACATTTTTGAAATTTAGTTTGTTTAGTTTGTTTAATAAAGAGCAACACATTTTGATTTTTCTCTAGGACAAGATACTTCAAATATCATGGAAAAGGCAGAGACTTCCCTTGGGATCCCTAGTCCCAGTGAGATTTCAGCCGAAGTCAAACATGCTGGAGGTCTGTATATGGAAACATTAAGTCCTAGGATACTTTGGATTCAGTAGCTAGCTTGTGCAATTTTGATACTAAGGACATGGGGACATTCTACAGGTGTGGTGTGTTGTCTTGTGAATCCAGCTGCCAGTTAGAGATCTGTGTCTTGGAACTGCTGATATCCCTCTACTCTGCCTCTGAAGTAATTTCAAGGAATTCTGCGTATTAAAATTATATTGTCATATATGTTGAATATAAGAATTGCTTAGCACTTTGTTTGGCAACCAGGGCTAGGTGAATTTAAATCTGTCAGGACCAAAAAGTATTTTTGTTCATTTAGGGCTATTTTTTTGCCTTTTGTTCTTTGTTTGTTTGATTGTTTTTCTGCCTTTTGTTTTTTGATAACTGGGCATTGAACCCAGGTTGTTGCACTAGCTAGACAAGGTTTTGCCATTGAGCTGAGGTACATTCTAGCCTTTTTTCTATTTTCTTTTTGGCATTTTCTTGATCTACTGAGGGGCATCTGAGTTGGTTCCATATCTTAGCTATGGTAAACAATGCTGCAGTAAACATAGTTGTGCTGATCGCTTTAGGATGGTCTTGTTTGTGATCATTTGGGTATATGTCCAAAAATAGGATTGCTGGGTAATAGGGGAGCTCTATGTTGTCTTTTGAGGAACCTCTATACTACTTTCCAAAGTGGTTGAACAAGTTTACACTCCCACTAACAATGCAGTAAGGTTCTGTACATATCCCCTCCAGCATCTGTTGTTATTAGAGTTCTTCATTCTAGCCATTCTAACTGGGGTGAGGTGGTATCTCAATGTTGTTTTGATTTGCCATTTTTTTATGGCTAGGGTGGTTGAGCATTTCTTGATGTGTCTATTGGCCATTCTTATTTCCTCTTCAGAGAAGTTTCTCTTTAAGTCTTTAACCCACTTATTTATTGGGTAGTTGGTTCTTTGAGGATTTGTTTTTGGAGGATTTGATTTTTTGAGTTCCAGGTATATTTTAGATATGAGACCCTTGTCTGTTGTATGGCTAGTGAAGTACTTCTCCCCATCCATGGGCTTTCTATTGATCTTGCTAACTATGTCCTTTGCCATGCAAGAAGCTCTGCAATTTCATACAATCCCATTTGTCCAATCTTTCTTTGATTTGTTGTGTTTCTGGGTCTCTTTTAAGAAAATTTGGCCTGTGCCAAGGTTTAGTCTTGAAAGTTTGTATTGATCTAAAGGAAACCTGCACTTCTAATCCATATGGAAAAGTTTTGAAGACCAGTTTGTTTTCTTCATCTCTCATAGCCCTTATTGTTTCTCATTTAATACTCTGTGCTCATCTCTATCATTTTTCTCTGGAAGGAGATTTATTCTACCTGTCTTTCTCCATCTTCAGAGTTATATTGCGTCTTGGCATACACCTATCAGATACTAACAGGTTCCACTATCACTACTTGTGAATACCTAAGAGAGAACTGGATTGACCTACTTTCGGGTCCATAGTGCATGGGTCAGTAGAATGGAGAGATAACTTCATCGGACATGGCAAATTACTCCATATATGAGGCACTGTTCTTAATGATGCTTGCATAAGTGAGGCTACTTTGTCTGTGACTAACACACTATGTGTTTAAAAATGAATTTATTTTTCTCCCTGAAGAACTCTACAAATAGAGTATTGCATGTTATTTTGGTGAATGTAGGGGCCTGGTATCTTTACTTTTATTTGTTGGGTTCTTTATGATTTTGTAATTGTTGTCAGATCATGCTGTGAGTGCAGGTATGGTATTCTCAAACAGATAAGCTCAAATTCAGGAGTTACAGAGACAGGAAGTTTCATTTCTCCTCATGCTCCCAGCAGCTAGAATGGTTTAATGTCTAACTCTGATGCTTTGAGATGTTGGAAGATTAAAGTGTTGGCATTTTCAGAAATTTTTGTCAGGAATTGCTTTTAGTGGGCAAGGAAAACAGGAGTTAGAAGTATGTTTGGATAGTAAACAGCAGTGATTTCATAAGACTTGAAGGATATTTGTCATTCAGAGCCATGTTTTAGAAGGGGAATAAAAATCATGGAGAACCCTGGCAAGAGTGGCTAGTATTAATGTCTTAAAAAGTTAGAGAGTTAATGGATCATGAATATGAAAATCTAAGGAAAGGAGATAGGGAGAATACACCTTTTTTATACCTTTGAAGACTAGCAGGGAGAACAGAATTTAGGTTGTGTTTACTTGTGTCTCATGAGTAGAGAACTCCCACTACTCAGTGGAAGTTTTATGGACTTAGATTTTAGTTGAATATTAAGTGTACCAGAATAGAATGGGTGGCTTTTTCATCCTAACGTCTTTCCCATCTAAAATTTCTAAGCATTAATTTCACTGTGAAGGAAAGTATACCGGAGATGGGTTTTTTTTAGAAGTTTGAGATAAAAGATACCAATGAAATCACTTGGTATCTTTTTTGCAATTTTGTCATGTTCCTTTAAGGATGTTGTCTTCTGCGCTGTGTGTGTGTGTGTGTGTGTGTGTGTGTGTGTGTGTGTGTGTGTGTGTGTGTGTGTGTGTGTGTGTGTGTGTGTGTGTGTGTGTGTGTGTGTGTGTGTGTTTGGCCTGTGTGTGTGTGTGTGTGTGTGTGTGTGTGTGTGTGTGTGTGTGTGTGTGTGTGTGTGTGTGTGTGTGTGTGTGTGTGTGTGTGTGTGTGTGTGTGTGTGTGTGTTGGCCTGGGTTCTGTTCTCAAATCTCCTAAGTAGTTAAGAGTACAGATAGGAGCTCCTGGTGCCAAGCAGTGACAGTATTTTTAAAGAAATTAGACATATATATGACTTAGGCTTGTGATTACCTCAGAAAAAGAACAAAAGAGCAGTGAAGCATAGAAGACAGGCAGAATTTTTTTTTCTTTTTTTTTTTGGGTCCGGTCGTGGGGCCTTGAACTCTGGGCCTGGGCGCTGTCCCTGAGCTCTTCAGCTCAAGGCTAGCGCTCTACCACTTGAGCCACAGCTCCACTTCCGGCTTTTTCTTTTTGCTTACGTGGTGCTGAGGAATCGAACCCAGGGCCTTGAGCATGCAAGGCAAGCGCTCTACCACTGAGCCACCTTCCCAGCCCCAACAGGCAGAATTTTAACTAGCTACTCAGAGGCTGAATCAGCTTAGCTAGCTACTCAGGAGGCTGAGATCTGAATACCACTGTTCAAAGCCAGTCCAATCATGAAAATACATGCAATTATCTCCATAAATCCAGAAGTGTAGCAGTAGCTCAAGTGGTAGACCACTATCCTTGGGCACAGAAGCTTAGGGATAGTGCCCAGGCACTATCAAGCCTCGGGAATGATGAATGCATCCATGAGCACATGCACATGTGCGTGTTTGTACAGGCACGAGTGTGCACACACACACACACTCTCTCTCTCTCACACACACACACAAATGAGTATTTCAATACAGAGTTCTTTATTTTTTCTCCTTGCTGTACTTTATTTCCCTGTATTAGTTTACCAATTAACAAAATCAGCTAAGCACCTATTTACATACAACTCATCATGTTTCTCTAAAGTCTGCTCTCTTTTTGGAAACCTGCTTTCATTTCACCCAAAAGTCAATTGTTCAGGAGGTCAATTCATCTCCCTAAACTCTTCAGTGTTAGATGCTTGTTTAAGGTTCTTCCTAGCAATATGACTGTGTGAAATCCTGCATCAAGCAGCATATTTCTTTCACTAGAGGGGAAGCCTCTGTCAAACAATTAATAATAGGTTTTTCTCCTCCTGACAAGCATCTGTAGTTTTATTATCTTTATATAATTTATGATCTGTCTGTGTATGTCAAAGACTGCTGTGAAAATAAAAAGACTCTTCTCAGCACTAAGCATTCATATACCATTCATAGATATGAAGGTGTTTAAATATTACTGAAATTGCCTTGGAGTAAATAATGTTCACCTTGACTATATTGAGAAGAAGAATTGGTTTCTCAGCACTTTAGGTAAGAACTTGAGTGAAAGAAACAAAAGGAAAAATGAGGAACAACTCAACACATACATTCAAATGAAACAAAACAAACCAAGAAAACACAAATTAATTCAATACTCAAGAACCTGCAGGAAATGCAAAATTTTTTGAAAAATCAGCTATGATAAGCTTATGAAACTCCTGACTATGTGGGAGTGTACTGTTGTGAGGATAGTGGTTAAAGCCCCGACTGGACAGAAAGATCTGTACACAATGCCAAGACCTGTTATCCTAAATTCCAGGAAGAATAACATAAAGTGGACTGAGCTCAAGATCATACACAAGTAGGAAGCCAGATTCTATCTGAAAATTAATCAGGATAATTTAGGGCTGGTGGCATGACAAAGTGGTAAGAACACCCATTTAGGAGACACAAGTCACTCAATTCAAACTCTAATATTATGGGTATTAAAGAAAAAAGCTATGATTTTAAATAATTGGAATAATTGTAAGATTTGAGTTTTTAACTGGAGAAAAATCAATGAGATAGAGTGAACCCACCTTGCAATGCTTTCTACTTAGGTGATAATGTTATGTGGTACTCCAGACATAACAGAGTTACCTTGCAAATGAACATGGATGTGCATTTGGGTGATGGAAATATTCTACTTACACAGGTGTAAATTAAATAGATATTCTTTGGCAGATTGTAGTTCTTGAACTAAGAGCCTGGGTGATGTCCCTGAGCTTTTTCTGTCAAGGCTACCACTCAACAAATTTGAGCCGCAGTTCCAATTTTGATTTTCTGGTAGTTGTTTGGAGATAAGAGGCTCATGGACTTTCCTGCCAAGGATGGCTTCAAACCATGATTATCAGGTCTCAGCCTCACGAGTAACCAGGATTTCAGGCATGATCCGTCGATATTTTTAATAATTTAGTAAATTGTACAGTTACAGAATGTATAAATTATCATTATAAACTTCACAATATATGTGTGTATGTATATATCAATGCATACAAATAGAAATATTTAAACATATTTGTGTATCTACAATAAATTTATGAAATCATCCTTGATTATAAAATAAAATGGAAACAAACCATAATCAGGAGGGGCTGGGACGGTGGCTCAGTGTTAGAGGGCTTGCCTTTCATGCTTGAAGCCCTGGGTTCGATTCCTCAGCACCACCTAGGCAAAAAGAAAAAAGCCATAAGTGGTGCTGTGGCTCAAGTGGTTCAGTGCTATCCTTGAGCTGAAGAGCTGAGGGACAGAGTCCAGGCCCAGAGTTCAGGCCCACGACTGGACGAAAACAAAGGGAATTGTCACATGTTACTTGTTTTTGACTGGAATATGAATTGTGAGAATCAGTTTGGGAAAAACCATCTTTAATTTAACAAAATTGATATTGGCTATTAATTCTAATCCATTTATTTATCCATACTGTGCATCCTCAGATATGAGTGTCAAAATCAAACCACACTTTTTTGCCTTTGTATTTTAATCACCTGTTATAATTTAGGGGATAGATGAAGTAATGACATAAAGATTAAAATAATAGTAAGTGAGGTTATGAGTTAGATCTGAAAATGATTGTAAATATTCTAATAGCTAATTAAATTGCATTTTTCTTACTTTTACTCTATTGACACGTCCCTCATTCCCACATTAAGAAAGTACATAGAAGGTTATCACTACATTTTGTGTAAACTTATGACAAAATGTATTGAAAGAATATGGGCACAGTGTTTTTTGCTTATTGAGACCTGTAGGTTGTAGTTGTGTTTTTGAGGAGTTGCAAAAAGTTGTGATGGAGATGGAGGGAGTGATGTGCTTTTCTGGAAAATTGGCTAGAGGATTGCTCCCAGAAAGATAGTCATGAATTCTTCCAAAAAGTTAGATCCCTTTGGAGTTGATTCTGGTGCAGGGTGATATATAAGGATCTAACTTTAGTATTCTACAAGTAGTTAACCAATTTTGCCAGCACCATTTACTGAAGAGGCTGTCTTTCTTCCATTCTATTTTTTTAGCTCCCTTATCAAAGATTAGATGGCTATAGGTCTGTAGGTTCATTTCTGGGTTTTCAATTCTATTCCATTGGTCCTGAGGTCTGTTCCTGTGCCAGTACCAAGCTGTTTTGATTACTATGGCTTTATAATAGAGTTTGAAATTTGGTATTGATATTCCTCCAGCAGTGATCTTTCCATTGAGGAGCGTTTTTGCTATTCGGGGTCTTTTATTGTTCCATATGAATTTTTGGATTGTTTCTTCTATTTCCTTGAAGAATAAGGTTGGAATTTTGATAGGTATCACATTGAATTTGTAGATAGCCTTGGGAAGTATTGCCATTTTCACAATGTTAATCTTTCCAATCCAGGAGCACGGGAGTTTTTTCCATTTTCTAACTTCTGTTCGATTTCCTTTTTCAAGTTTTTAAAGTTTTCATCATAGAGGTCCTTCACTTCTTTGGTTAAGTTAATTCCTAGGTATATTATTTTTTGTGGGGCTATTACAATTGGAGTTGCTTTCTTAATTCAGCCCCCCTTTACTCATTGTTGGCATATAGAAAAGCCATTGATTTGGGGGCGTTAATTTTGTACCCTGCTACTTTGCCAAACTTTTGAATCAGCTTGAGTAATATGGGAGTGGAGTCTATGGGATTCTTTAGATACAAGATCATGTCATCTGCAAAGAGGGAGAGTTTTATTTCTTCTTTCCCTATTTGGATCCCCTTTATGTCTGCATCTTGTCTTATTGCTGTAGCTATGCATTCTAACACTAAATTGAAGAGAAGCAGAGAGAGGGGACATCCTTGTCTTGTTCCTGAGTTAGAAGGAAATGGCTTTAGTTTTTCACCATTAAGTATAATGGTGGTTGTAGGTTTGTCATATACAGCCTTTATTGTATTGAGGAATGTTCCATGTATTCCTAATTTTTCCAAAACCTTCATAATAAAGGGGTGTTGTATCTTGTCGAATGCTTTTTCTGCATCTCTTGAGATAACCATGTGGTTCTTATCCTTGCTCCTGTTGATGTGATGAATAATATTAATTGATTTGTGTATATTGAACCAGCTTTGCATCCCTGAAATGAAATGAATCCTGTTTGATCATGGTGTATGATTTTTTGGATGAATTGCTGAAGCCGATTGGCCAAAATTTTGTTGAGAAGTTTTCATCAATGTTCATCAAAGAAACGGGTCTATAGTTCTCTTTTTTGATGAGTCCCTGCCTTGTTTTGGGATGAGGGTGATGATGGCTTCATAGAATGTGTTCGGTAGTGAACTTTCTCTTTCAATTCCACTGAAATGTTGGAGGAGTATTGGTGTGAGCTCTCGGAGTAAAAGCAGACACTCTGAAAACATTACAGGATGGAATAGGAGAAACCCTAGGTCTCCTTTGCACAGGCCAAGTTTTCTTGATAGAGACCCGGAAACACAACAAACTAAGAAAGGTTGGACAAATGGGATTTCAGGAAGTTGCAGAGCTTCTGCATGGCAAAGGACATAGCTAGCAAGATCAATAGAAAGCCCACAGATTGGGAGAAGATCTTCACTAGCCATACAACGGAAAAGGGTTTCATATCTAAAATATGCTTGCAACTCAAAAAATTACATCCCCCAACAACAAATCCTCAAAGAAACAACTGCCCAATAAATAACTGGGCAAATGACTTAAAGAGAAACTTCTCTGAAGAAGAAAGAAGGATGGCCAATAGACACAGGAAGAAATGCTCAACCTCCCTAGCCATAAAAGAAATGCAAATCAAAACAACATTGAGGTACCACCTCACTCCAGTTAGAATGGCAAAAATCAAGAACTCTAATAACAACAGATGCTAGAGGGGATGTGGACAGAAGGGAACCTTACTGCATTGTTGGTGGGAGTGTAAACTTGTTCAACCACTTTGGAAAGTAGTATGGAGGTTCCTCAAAAGACTCCACATAGAGCTCCCCTATGACCCAGCAATCCCACTTTTGGGCATTTACCCAAATGTTTACGAACAAGACCACACTAAAGCCAACAGCACAACTATGTTTATTGCAGCATTATTTACCACAGCTAAGATATGGAACCAACCCAGATGATCCTCAGTAGATGAATGGATCAAGAAAATATGGTATATATAAACAATGGAATTCTATGCCTCAATCAGAAAGAATGACATTTCCCCATTTGTGAGGAAATGGAAAGGCTAGGAAAAAATTATATTAAGTGAAGTAAGCCAAGCCCAAAGAAACATAGGTCCCATGGTTTCCCTTATTTGCAATAGCTAGTATATATATGAGTCAAGAAGAAAAGATCAGATAATGTAATGTTAGGAAAATGAACCCTAAGATACGTATTTAAATGTTTTTTTCTTTCATGCATTTGTATCTAAAGTATTTATAAGATTATTTCTTTGTTGCTTTCTATGTCCCTCCCCCACAATATAACCCCTGCTTTCACTGTATTTGATGTTGGATAATTTGTGGAGAGGAAGTGGAAAAACAAGTCGTTTAAATAAGAATACTGGTGGACCCGTTGCAACAATGAGAAGAACAAGTTGTCATGTAGAAAATGAACTTTACAACTTTGGTGGGTGGTTGGGGAGAATCGGTTGGGGTTGCGGGGCAGGGGGTGGCTGGGAAGTGATGGGAAGGATAAACAAAGGAGAAGGCAACAATGCTTGATAAGAAAAGTACTCACTATCTTGTCCATGTAATTGTAACCCCTCTCTACATTATTTTCACTAAAATTTACAGTACAATCACTTTCACAATCATGTTCACTGTTGCATTATTCCCCTTAGCAAAGTTATGGAAACAGACAAGATATCCTTTGGCAGAGGCATGGTTAGAGAAGTGTGGCACATATCCACAATTGGATGGCACCCATCCAATATGAAGACTGTTACATCATTTGCAAAGAAATGGATAGATCTAAAAATATGTTAAGTAAAGTAAACCAGAACCAGACACACAAAGGAACCATGTTCTGTCGCTTATTTGGAAGCTAGACCTTTAGGCAAAAGTATTACACAACTTTTCACAACAGAATTAACCAAAGCATTCTCTTTTCAGAGGAGTATTTAAGAAGTGTAATTTCTTATAAAATTGAACTTTTAATCTAACAAAATGAATACCAGGAAACTATCACTTGGAAGTTGTGAAGGGAAGTCAAAGGGAAGGAATAAAGAGAGTTATAGAGGAAGAGGGTGAAGGCATAATATTCAATGCGGATAGTATGAATCTAGAAAAAATGAAAATGGGGTGAGCTTTGGAAGGATGTGGGAATGTAATGTAAACATCTCTTGTACTTATAAACTGATTTGTTGAATGGAAATTCCTTCGTACCACTATTTAATTAAATACAATTAAAAACAATGGAGACATCTGATCTTAAACTGCATTCTCTTAAACCATGAGAAAATATAATAGTTTCCTCTTCAGAAATTTTCTTTGCAGGTTTTTTCCTCATAATGACAGGAAAGTGAACAAAGCAATGAATATCAATACATCACATTGTATATCCTAAATAGACACAATATAAATATCACATGAAAAATGTTAGAATTCATCACATGATAAAATAACAGGTAGAAAGTAGCAAATGTTGATTGTTTTTCCAAGGTTATCTAATTTAATCCTCAAAATAATTAAATAAATTAGAACTACTTTTATTTTTAATTATCAGATGATGATATTGAAGTCTTCAGAGTTGGAATTACTAGTATAACATTGCATACATGGTAAGTGTTAGTCTACGCCCCATTCCTACCATATCAAATTACCTCATTCTATTTTATGACTAAAACACCAGCACTTAGTCTACTAATTCTAGGAAAATTTCCCAAAATAATTGTGGACACTCAAAATATTTCACTTTATCTTTGTTAGAAAATAGGTAACTACGCCGGATGTAAAGCATCCTAGAAGCCACATTTAGGTAGATGGAATATTGGAGTCTTTATTACACAGTTAGCAGGCTGCTGGCCACCCATTTTTACAAAGGCCTGAAGCCCCCAAACACACAAAACACGGTTAGGAAACAGTCTAGAGAGGAAAGAAAGAACAAAAATGCCAACAAACCAATTCAACTCCAATGGAGAGTTGAATTGTGATGCCATGATGACTGGAGATGAGTCAGAAGACAAGACATGACCACAGTGACACATGTGGCATGACATAATGGTGGCTGGGCTGGGCCTAAATAGGGTCTCAGCAGGGGACAGGTCCACAGGTTACTAAATCTGCCAGTCCAGTGCCTGGGACTGGTAATTTCTATCAGCCAAGTGCTCACCCCTGCCTCCAGGGATCTTGGAATATCCATCACCTGGGAGTCAGATGATGATGGAGGCATTTTCCTTCCCCCGGCATGAAGACAAGATACGAGACCCTATCATCCACCATGTGGCCAATATGGCACCAGTCAGATCTGACCTCCTTATCTCATTCCCCACTTTTTTTCTTATGTACATTAAGTCATTGAAGTTTTTTCTGTAAGAGATCTGAATTTTTCCCTGGGCTGTTACCTTCTGCAATTTTTTAATTTATATATATATATATATATATATATATATATATATATATACACACATATATATAAATAATTTTTATTGTGAAAATGCAATACAGAGGGGCTACAATTACACGAGCAAGGTAATGAGTACATTTCTTATCAAGCATTGTTGCCTCCTCCTTTGGTTTTCCCCTACCATCCCTTCACTCCCATCTCCACCACTATACCCTCACCCCCGGTGCCAAAGTTGTAAAGTTTGCTTTTCAACATAGGATTTTGCACATCTCATTGTTGCAATAGGTCCACCTGTATCCCTAGTTAAACAATTTGTTTTTTTTCCTTTCCCCTCCCCAAAATATACCAACATCAAATACAGTGAAAACAGGGCTTATACTGTGGGGGAAGAGACATACAATGCAACAAAACTATCACCTTATAAATATGTTAGAAACAATAGCAAGAAAGAAAAAACCACTTGTGTCCTTATCTAGTGAAGTAAGCTGGGCCAAAGAAACATAGATCCCATTGAAGTACCCGATTTTGGGTGTCCCTCACAGACCACCAGGCTCTTTGCAAACAGCAAAGAGTCGTTTATTGAAAGCTCGAGCTTGGTCCTCTGCACACTTGGTAACCGGTGATGCTAAGAGGCCCCGAGCACAAAATTAGAACAGCTTTTATAGTATCTGAACAAACAAGTTTAGGGGGTTTCCACAAAAGCAAGTCCACAAGTTCAGGGGGTTTAAGTCCACCCTGACCACACTTGCCTTTTTCTGATGGAATACTTAGGGAACTGTTCTTTTCCTTAAGGATGGGCAGGGTTGGTGGCAACCTGGGGTTTGTCTGAGAACTTTCTCTTTGGGGGTTACTCTGAGGGCAGCACAGCTCAGGAGGTTTGATCTTAAAATGGAGTTACTGTAGCTCTTGACCATGGTTTCCCTTATTTGCAATAACTAGTATATGTCTGAGACAAGCTGAAAAGATCAGATAAGATGATGTTAGGTAAAATGAACCCCTCCTGTAATTTAAGAAGTCTCCAACAGTTATGCCCTGTATCTGCTCAAAGCCCTAATTTGGGAATTTAAACTATCCCACACATTTTATAACCCACTTAGATGACTGGCACATTCTTGCCCAATTATGAAGCAGACAAACATTTAGAAAGGCATGATTACAATTTACTTTCTCATGACTTCCTGGCTCTGATCAATTTCTTTGGGGGGGGGGGGGGGTCCAGTCGTGGGGCCTGAAATCTGGGCCTGGGTGCTGTCCCTCAGCTCTTCAGCTCAAGGCTGGTGCTCTACCATTTGAGCCACAGTGCCACTTCCCTCTTTTTTCTTTTTTCTTATGTGGTGCTGAGGAATCGAACCCAGGGCCTCATGCATGCAAGGCAAACGCTCTACCACTGAGCCACCTTCCCAGTCCTTCAATTTTTGAAAGGCCAAACAGGATCTGATACCATCTCTGCCATCTGAGCAGTGGCTTGTAACTGCCTCTGGATGTTTCATCATTGCCAGGGTCCCAGGAGTGTCTTTCTCCATGCTGGGATACACACACCTTGGCATTTTCCTTAATCACTGGACTTCAGCTGGAGAGATGAGCGATAGCGCTCAGGCCCTGAGTTCAAGGCTAGCACTCTGCCAATTTGAGCCCCCAAACAACTCTTCTGTTGACCAATTAGAGATAATCTCACAGGGACCTTTCTCTGCCCAGGCTGGATTTGAACCACAGTTCTCAGATCAACAAGTCTAAACAAAAGGCCATGTTTACTCCAATTAAAAGAAACAAAGATGGTCTTTAGAAATCGTTTTTTAAAGCATGGTCTACCTCGAACTTATTAAGGGCCGAAAGTTATATCTGACAAACTTGTAAGAATCCTTACTCCTTTGTGTGGGCCTGCTGGAACTGTTACAAAAAAAAAAAAAAAAAACTATAAGAGCAAACTGAAATAGCAATTAAGCAATTATTTTGGTAATCCTAATTTTTCCTTTTTGCACTTTGAGAAAAATATTAACAATTTAACTTTCAAACTTTATAACCAGGAATTCATCTCCATTTTTTGCCAGTCCTTGGGATTTAACTCATGGCATAGGCATTGTCCTTGAGCTTCTTTTGGTCAAGGCTAGCACCGCTTCCTGCTTTTTCTGAATACCTGGTAGTGAGGAATTGAACTCAGGATTTGATGCATGCTAGGCAAGCACTCTACCACTAAGCCACTTTCGCAGCCCAGCCACATTCCCAGCCCATCCAATCCTAATTTCTTTTTAAGTTCAAAGGATTTTTTTTTGTTGTTGTTATTGTGAAAATACCATATGTAGAGGTTTCAATTACATGGGCAAGGTGATGAGTACATTTGTTGCCTCCTCCTTTCTTTCCCCTTACAATATCTTCCCACCCTCCCCATCCTCCAACCCCTCCGCCCCCGCCATGGGGGAGGGACATACAAAGCAACAAAGAAATCATCTTATAAATATGTTATAAACAATAGCAAGAAAGAAAAACTATTCGAGTCCTTATCTTGGGGTTCATTTAACCTAACATCAACGTATCTGACTGTTTCTGATTGTCTCAGACATGTACTAGTTATTGAAAATAAGGGAAACCATGGGACCTATGTTTCTTTAGGCCTGGCTTACTTCATTTAATATATTTTTTTTCCAAGTCTTTCCATTTCCTAACAAATGGGACAATGTTATTCTTTCTGATAGCGGCATAGAATTCCATTATGCATATATACCACATTTTCTTGATCCATTCATCTACTGAGGATCATCTGGGTTGGTTCCATATATTTGCTATGGTAAATAATGCTGCAATAAACATAGTTGTGCTGGTAGCTTTAGTATGGCTTTGCTTGTGATAATTCCACTAAATGCCCAAAAGTGGGATTGCTGGGTCACAGGGGAGGTCTATGTGGAGTCTATGAGGAACCCACTTTAAAAACTTGAAAAAGGAATCAAAACAGAAATTAGAAAATGGAAAAACCTCCCATGCTCCTAGATTGGAATGATCAACATCATGAAAATCGCAATACTTCCCAAGGCTATCTAAAAATTCAATGCGATACCTATCAATATTCCAACCTCATTCTTCAGGAAAATAAAAGAGGCAATCCAAAAATTCATATGGAAAAATAAAAGACCATGAATAGCAAAAGTGATCCTTAACACAAAGAACACTGCTAGTGGAATATCAATACCAAATTTCAAACTCTACTACAAAGCTGTAGAAATCAAAACAGCTTGGTACTGGCTCAAGAACAGATCTCAGGACCCATGGAATAGAATTGAAAACCAAGAAATGAACCCACATACCTATAACTTTGTAATCTTCGATAAGAGGGCTAAAAAAATAGAATGAAAGACAGCCTCTTCAGTAAATGGTGCTGGCAAAATTGGTTAACTACTTATAGAAAACTAAAGCTAGATCTTTATATATCATCCTGCATCAGAATCAGCTCCAAATGGATCAAAGACCACAGAGTCAAAGCAGACACTCTGAAAACATTACAGGATGGAATAAGAGAAACCCAGGTGTCCAAAATTTTCCTAACAGAGACCTAGAAATACAACAAATCGAAGAAAGGTTGGACAAATGGGATTGCATGAAATTGCAGAGCTTCTGCATGGCAAAGTACATAGCTAGCAAGATCAACAGAAAGCCCACGGATTGGGAGAAGATCTTCACTAGCCATACAACGGACAAGGGTCTCATATCTAAAATATACCTGGAACTCAAAAGTTAAATCACCCAACAACAAACCTTGAAGAAACAACTGCCCAAGAAATAAGTGGGCTAAAGTCTTACCAATCCTAATTTAAGCCTTTTATAAATCTCTGATTTAACATTTTATACTTTAGTTTTCATTTGTATTTTGAAAACTCCTTTGAAATCTTGAGGATATGTACCACTATTTCCTCTTGGCTACTCATTTTAAAACAGATATACATTAAAAACTTTTGAACTCAAATGACCATTTTTTGTTAATGCAAGAATTAATCACCAGTACTGTACCAAGAAGCTAGACTTAACACCTATATGCTTTTTTATTTTTTTGGTGGGGGGTGTCTGGTTGTGGGCCTGAACTCTGGGCCTAGGCGGTGTCCCTCAGGTCTTCAGCTCAAGGCTAGAGCTGTACCACTTGAGCCACAGTGCCTCTTCTGGTTGTTTCTTTTCTGCTTATGTGGTGCTAAAGAACTGAGCCCGGGCCTCATGCATGCAAGGCAAGTGCTCTACCACTGACCCACCTTCCCAGCCCACCTATATGCCTTTTAAAAAAACATATCCAATTGCAGAGTATCAATGAAAGCAAATCATATACTAATAAATTTTCTAACCATATTTTTAAGGCTTTTTCAAAGTTAATACATCCAAGTGGCAGTTTTAGGAATACCAATCAGATCATGACATCACTCATTTTTACCATTATGTTTCCTGTGTCTGTCTGCAAAAGAAAGGGACAGGACAAAGATTGGTCGTACAGCCCCTCCTAAGGAATGTGCATGCACCCAACTCTTCAGGGTTAGTTGAACTACCTTTGTGCCAGCTTGCCCACTTCTACCATGCGTGGACTCCCCCCAGGGCCTGTCCCACCCTGCATGACTGGCTGAGCTGCACGTCTGCCTCTACATCCCTCACCTCAAAAGACAGGTCTTCTATTAGAGTCTAAGTTTTTCCCTTTTTTTTTCTTGATTCTTGAATGAAATAGTTTCAGACAGAACAGGTAAAGTTTTAGACAGAACAGGTAAAATCTTTGACAGTGTTAAATAAACCTTTATATTTAAATTTCTAATAGTATCCCCAAGTTTTAGCAGAGGGAACTAAATCCCAAACAGCCAATGCCTTTTTGTTGAGTCAGATAACTTGATTACAGTGTAAACAACCTTTGCATTTTAAAATACCGAATTTTAAAATACAGATTTTGATTTGTAAATTAAAGAATTCTTAGAAAGTTTAACTAAACTTCCTGTTTAAAACAATACAATAATCCTTTAAGATATTTGGCATACAAATCTGATGACCTAAGAGTTTAAACTCTTTTTTTTACAGCATGCTGATTTTCATCTTGAACATGTTCCAACATACTCATACAAAACTTAAAGTGCACAAAAATGAAAATCAGTCCAGAATCTTGATCTAAAGATTTAAGATTTGTAAAACAAAGTGACTTTGCTGAGCTTCATTTACCCAGGACTTGCTTGTCTAGCAATGCATTTTACCAATTGGCCTTGTGAATACCTTCAGCTGGAGGAAGGCTAGGTGGGAGTCACCTGAAACTGAACTAGCCTATCTTTTATCCAATTTTCTTTTTAGACAAGAGCATTTTACAATTTTTTTAACTGTTCGGACAAGCCAAATGTCCAAACGAGGCTCAAACTGTCTATGCCCTCACCTCCGGCTGCCTCTGCAGGAAAATGCAGCCTGAAGCTTGTAAGGTCTTGCAACCTTCCATGCCCACGTCCTGACTGCTGCAACACAGACAAAACAGAGCAGGTCTATGACCAGGCCCAGACAGAGCTGGAACTTTTATTCCCCCAGAGATGTCCAAATGAACAAAAATAACAGATTCTAATAACTTGAATAATTGTCTGGGTTTTTTTTTTTCAGAGAATGGTGAGCTCTGGCGTTTAGGGTACCTGACTTCGGTGACTGAGAGCCCCAAAATAACTCTCTGAACCTAGAAGAGAGGTGTTAGTTTAGAGGAGCTCTCCTGCAGCCATTTTACATTAAGGGAGGGCCAATCTACCTGGCAGAGGGTGCAGAGATGACCTTGGGTAACAGTACTCATATGCCCTGGCTTTTTCCTGAAAATAAGAAAAGGGTTCTAAAAGCATTTCCAAAAGTGATGGATAAAGAAGTTTGGTGCATTTCTACAAAAAGCAAGATATCAGTGATCTCAGAATTAGCTTAAAGAGAAGTTGTTTCTTACTTTTCCTGCTTGGGCCAAATAAGCTTTCCCCTTGGAATTTTATCAGCACCAGAGTGGAGAACTAAGTTTGACAGGAGATTCTCCACCTCATCCCAAGGTTTCTCCAACATCTGGGGTTAGGGTTGTAGACATAGGTTTAACAGGAGATTCTCCATCTCATCCCTTTCTCCATGCTTGTGGTTCTCAGACATTTAGACAGAAATGTCAACTAAAACAGACACAGATAGGTGGCCACACAAACCAAATGGTCAGACAGGCATAAGCAAACAGCAGCAGAAGGCACCTCCAACAGACAGACAGAACAAATAAGAACCCAAGTGAGGCCAGACTCCAGGTTAAGAACCCTAATCTGCCTCCACTGGGGAGAGGCACATCCCAAACTCCTCCATGGCTGGGAGTTCTGCTGCATCCCACCTCCCCTTCTGCCCCTTCCACTATACCTGGCCAGGCTTTTCAACTTACCTCTAGAGGCTTTTGAGTTCTAAGTTCCTGCTAGGAACTTCTCTCCACAGCTGTCCCCTAGGGAGTGGCTCTTCTGACACCAGTCCAAAGTCCCTGAACTCAAGGCCCAGGGTCCTGGATCTCACTTGGGCCTACATCTATTATATCCTGGATCCAAAAGAGACTTCACGAAACCCAGATAAAAGTGCTAGGAACTTTATTATTATTATTATTTTTATCAAAAAGGCTTTCTTGAATGCTGGGGGGGGGGGTGGCGGGGTGGCTAGCTCGGCTTGCCCAGGGTGGCCACGCTGCCCAGGATGAAGCCCAGGGCCAGGGACAAGGTCTGGTCGAAGGAGCCAGGCAGCTGCTCCACGTGCTGGTTCTGGGTCAGCAGCTGGTCTCGCAGCAGGCCCAGCATGCCCACGATGTTGCCCAGGTGCGTCAGCGTCTGCAGCAGGGCAGCATTCAGCGATGGTGTGGTGGCCGAAGGCAAGAGGTTGGCAGGGGCCCAGGGCGATGCTGCAGCTGCGGGAGGGAGCGCAGGGTCAGTGCTGCCGCCCACCCTCCGGCCTCTGACCCTCCGGCCCCAGCCGCCCCTTCCAGCCTCCAGCCCCAATCACCCTCCCCCCCCCCCCTGCCCTGCCGACCCTTTCCCTCTCCCGCGGCCGCCTGCCTACCTGGCTCCTCTAGGGCTGGTGCGGGCGCGGAGGGGGCGGGGCGGCGGCCATGCTGTGGGCACCCCGGCCCCGCGGGGCGGCGACGGGCGCGCTCGTCCGGCCCATCGTCGCCCAGCAGCCCCATGAGCTCGCGGATCTGTGCGTCCAAGGGCCCGGGCGCTTGGCCAGTGGCCTTGGGCACCTTGTTCTTGAGGAACTTGTAGCAGCGAGGACATTTTGCGGGAGTGCGCAGCACCTGCCTCAGGGCTAGTGCCACTGCCCGCGGTGGGGTCCCCGGTGCGTCCTCAGCTGGCGGCAGCATCTCGCCCATGGGATCGGTCGGCGACGGCAGCACCAGCGGTGGCGGCCGCCGGGGCCGGAGCAGCATCCCAGCGGGCCGCATGGGCTCCGGGGTCGGGGCGGTGCCCGGGGGCCTGCGGGGGCCGGGGGGGTTGCGAGGGCCTGGGGGCTGGGAGACCCTGGGCGGCTTTGGCATCTCGGCTGCCCGCACACTCTCTGCCGAGCTAGGAACTTTATTACTACCACATGGGACCACTTCCTTCCACTGGGAAAGTAGGAACAGCCTTGAGCTCAGGGTAGGATGTGTTTTTATAGGGGTAGGTTAGATAGAGTTATATATACAAGCCATGCAAGGCAGGTTTGGCCTATTTTTCATTGGTTACAATTAGAACCTTTAAATTAATTTGTTCTTTGTGCTCTGCCGAGCTAGGAACTTTATTACCACCACATGGGACCACTTCCTACCACTGGGAAAGTAGGAACAGCCTTGAGCTCAGGGTAGGATGTGTTTTTATAGGGGTAGGTTAGATAGAGTTTTATATATACAAGCCATGCAAGGCAGGTTTGGCCTATTTTTCATTGGTTACAATTAGAACCTTTAAATTAATTTGTTCTTTGTGCTCTGCCGAGCTAGGAACTTTATTACCACCACATGGGACCACTTCCTACCACTGGGAAAGTAGGAACAGCCTTGAGCTCAGGGTAGGATGTGTTTTTATAGGGGTAGGTTAGATAGAGTTATATATACAAGCCATGCAAGGCAGGTTTGGCATATTTTTCATTGGTTACAGTTATATGACCTTTAAATTAATTTGTTCTTTATGGTAATATCATATGTAATCATTTGTAATAGGTCAGTCATAGTGGGACCACTCAGCTGTGGTCTTCAATTGGCGGGCTGAAGGCCTTGTTACCAAGGCAAGCAAGCAAGGTTATAGAAGCAAAACTTGGCAGAAACATAGCCTTGACTCACAGAAGCATAGGCAAAACATAATCTTGACTTGGTCAGCATGATCAATACTATCAAAGCTATTGACACTACTTTAGAAATTATTTTTATTATAAGCTCCTAACTGCTCTTTAATGCACCTGGTGATAAGCCTCGGTTGTCAATAGCCTTTTGAAAAGCTGCCAGTTTGGTAAAATTGAGTAAGGGAGCGATGTTCTTTTGCTTTTTTATCAAGGATGGGGAAAGGACAAAAGTTGACTATTGGTCAGCCTTTGTCTGGGGTTTTTCTTTACCAGGAGGTTTTTTCCCTTTATCAATAATTGTGTTTTGTTTTCTGATTTCACAGTTTTGTACCCATGGCTAGTCTTTTCCCAGGGAAAAGGGGGTTCAGGGGAGAAAGTAAATTTCTAAGAGCAGGAGGGACTGAGGCCAGACAACAGAAGAAATTTCTGCCAGTGAATAGTAACTTGGATATTACAGAAAACCAAAGATCTGGTGTTTTAATGCATTAAGCTGTTCACATTGTAATCAAATTATCTGACTTCTCAAAAATGTAAAGGATTATTGCATTATTTTGAAGAAGAACTTTAGTTAATTTTCAAGTTTTTGCTAACACCAAAACTTGATGACTTTTCTTGGGAGTTTAAAACAACTCATTTATGTTTTTACATGATGATGACAGGCAGAAATTTACTGGTAGAACAAACTCCAGAGTTCATTTCATGGGTTTCACAGAGCAAGGGCACCTGGGACTGAGGAATGTCTCTCAAGGCCTTCCACTAAGTGCGGCCATGTGGCCAGTCCCCTGACACAGGAGTCAGGTCATGACAGGAGTCGTCCTGTTCAGGCGAGAATAGGATCTCACTGGGGCATCCAGATGAAGTGGACTCACCCCCTGGACAAAGTCACAGATGCTGACCAGTATCTTAAAAGATAGTTTATTCAATTGATCAGCCAGGGTTAACTCATCTAGGGAATGAGCAGTCCCAAACTCAAATAGCTCAGGGTTTATAAAGGTTAAAAAAATGCATTCTTTTAGAGCAGATTCAAGCAAGGTGGTGTACAGAAGAACTTCGCAGTTATTTTATTTTGCAAGCTCCTAAGTCACAAACATTCCCGAAACAATTAAAACCGTAAGTACTCCTGTAACAATTTCTTGACCTAAAGCAACGGGCAGTTCCTAGTTTTGGGGCCAGGTGTTTTGCTTTTTCAAAACTAGTAATTACAGTAGAAGGAACAGCTAGGGGGTAAATAGGCCTAGTTCTTTCCTCATAACTAGTTGTTCCAGTTCAATCCTGCCTTGCATAGTTTGGCCCTATTCTTAATGAATGAAGTTCCTACAAGAATTGTTTAAGGCTGGGTGCCCGTGGCTCAAACCTGTAATCCTAGCTACTTAGGAGGCTGAGATCTGAGGATCGTGGATCAAAGCCAGCCCGGGCAGGAAAGTCCATGATACTCACATCTCCAATAAACCACTAGAAAACCAGAAGTGGCACTGTGACTCAAGCAGTAGAGCACTTGCCTTGAGCTGAAGAGCTGAGGCATAGCGCCCAAGCCCAGAGTTCAGGACCCCTGACCAAAAAATAAATAAATAAAAATAAATAAATAAATAAAAAATAAAGAATCATTTAAGGAAGGAGCTAAGAAAAAGAAAATACAGCTAAGAACAAAAGGGAGCAGCAGAGATTACTAATCTCCATATCTAATAGTTATAAAAAACATTCAAGTTAAAAAAAAAGATTTCAGCCAGGTGTGGGTGGCTCACAACTGTAATCTTAGCAATTCAGGAGTCTGAGATCTGAGGGTCCTGGTTTGAAGCCAGCCTGAAAAGAAAAGTCTGTGAGGTTCTTTATCTCCAGTTAACCTGCAAAAAGCCAGAACTGGAGGTATAGCTCAAATGGTATAGCACTAGCCTCGAGCAGAAAAAGCTTAAGGAGGGGCTAGGAAGGTGGCTCAGTGGTAGTGCGCTTGTCTTGCATGCATGAGGCCCTGGTTCCATTCCTCAGCATCACATAAGTAAAAAAAGAAAAAAGCCGGAAGTGGTGCTGTGGCTCAAGTGGTAGAGTGCTAGCCTTGATCTGAAGAGCTAAGGGACATTGCTCAGGCCCAGAGTTCAGACCCCATGACTGGACCCAAAACAAAAAACAAAAAAAAACTTAGGGATAGTTCAGTCCCCAGTTGAGTGGGGCTCAGTGTCCCAGCTCTGAGTTCACTCTCCAGTATTGGCACCAAAATAGGAATAATATTAATAATTACTTAAGAAGAAACAGGAAATACTTAGGATGTGGTATATGTTTGAGTCCTGAAGCTCCCTGTTGAGTTGCCTTGTTTCCCTTGTAGTACTGTTGCAGTGGTGTGTGTGTGTGTGTGTGTGTGTGTGTGTGTGTGTGTGTGTGTGTGTGTGTACACAAGTAACCCTATTAGTTATTTTATTGTAACCATTAGGACCCATGAGCAAGAACTATTATAAGAAAACAGAAGTGTTGAACAATACGCTGTAAGCTACAACAGTAGATGGCCAAGCCAGGTGGGCCCCAGGTATCCTTGATTCTGGACTGTGCACAGTTAACCAACCAATCACAGACAGTATTGGCTCCTTGGTTAAACCCCAGAGAAAAAGCTGCTTTGTTCGGGATGCTGCAAGATAGACTGGCCAAGTGAATATCCTGTGTTGAAACAGGGAGAGGCAAGTCAGTAAGGTGAGGGCTATGCAATGCTCTGAAGGAAATGGGCATAAGTGAGAGTACCTGTCTTAAAGGGGCTTGGGGTATTAGTCTTTCCCCACACCACCATCCTAGAATTGTCCCTCAGCTTTTTGTTTAAGGTTAGCACTCTGCTACTTGAGTCACAGCTCCACTTCTGGCTTTTTTGTTGCTTTATTGGAGAAAAGGAGCCTCATTGACTTTTCTGCCTAGGCTGGCTTCAAAGCATGGTCCTCAGATCTCAGCATCCTGATTAGGATTACAAGCATGCGCCATGGGCCCATCTATAATGCTGTTCTTAATGGCAGTGGCAGTCAGACAGGGTCTTCATCCATGTCTTATATGGTCTCATCCTAATAGGTACTGTCCTCAGGCTAGAGTGTAGGGGACTGACTGGAAATCTCAGGCCTGGCCACAGTGACAATTGAGTGAGTTACATTTCTTGAATTTGGATGCAGGCCACCTGCTTTGCTTCTTGGGTTTCTGCTTTCGAGTGCTCTGCTGGACTATACCTGGGGTCTCTGGTGAGACACCTGGGTGAATGTGGGCACTTTTCAGAATGGCTTAGAAGCAGCTCTTGGTGGCTTTGAAGCTTGGCTTTCATTTCTGGCATGACAGTGCATTGGGAAGGTTCTGGATCCAGAGTCAGGCTTAGCTTTGGGCTCAATCTCTGCCACATGCTAGCTCTTTCTTCCATTCCAGATGAGTCACTGTCCATCTTAGGCTGCCCTGTCCTGTCTCCTCCTCATATACCTGTCTCTGACTTGGGGCCAGGGTTCTGATGAAGAAATTCTCTTCAGACAAATAGAGATTCCATGGAAAGAAATTGATCATGTACAGCTGGTTTCTCCACTGGCAGTTGTTCAATTTTATTTCCCTTTCATTTTTCTTCCTCTTCTCAGGGATCACTGCCTATAAGAACTTCATAGCAACTAGACTTAGATGGGTAAATGTAAATTGGAGCTGGCTTCTGAAACTCCAGGTGAGTTTCTTCAGGCTTGGGAGATTTTTCAGAGCCCTACGCACCTAATGCATTTTAGCCTTTATTTTTATTTTTCACCTATATTTTTCTTCTTGTATTACTTCTAGATGCCTTTTATTTTCCCTTAGGACTCAAGCATAATTTTGGTTGCTTTTAGGTGTAATTATAGAAGGCCCAACTCATTTCAGTGACAGGAAGATTTATTATTTCACATAATAATAACCACGGTGGGGCTGGGGGTTTAGCCCAGGGGAAGGGTGCCCGCCTGGCGCGTGTGCAAGGCCCTGGGTTCGGTCCTCAGCCCTGGAAAAAAAAAGAAAAAAAATAATAACCATAGCACAAGGAAGACGGTAGAATTCATTAATTCAGTGGCTCAGTACTGTCTTCTTTTTTTGTCTTTTGTTTTGTCAGCCATGGGGACTGAACTCTGGGTCTGGGCTTTTTCCCTGAGCAACTCGGCTCAAGGCTAGCACTCTACCACTTTAGCCACAGGGCCACTTCTGATTTTCTGGTGGTTTATTGGAGATAAGAGTTTCACAGGTTTTCCTTCCTGGGCTGGCTTTGAACTATGATCCTCAGATCTCAGCCTCCTGAGTAGCTAGGATTACAGGCCTGAGCCACTGGCACCCAGCCTGTCTTCTTATATTTATATTCCTACCATCTTTTGAATTGACCATACTGGGTATATTCTCCACATGCTAAAGTTCATCATCCCAAGTTGGCTGTTGCAGCACCAGACATCCCATGTAAACACAGAAACCAACAGAATGGATGATGAGACAAAATTAGGATTTGTTTGTAAAGAGGACTGAGAAGTGACCACTGAGGTGGTATCAATCCTTGATGAGAAACATGTACCTTTTCTCTTTTGCTTGACAGGTTAAGAACAAATATCTTGTCATTGCATAATGAGATTACATACTGTTCCCTCAACTATTATTTCCTCATTTTATTTCCTTCTGCTCTCTACACTAGAAGGCCAAACAAGACCACTAGCTATTGTCAGAACTACGTACACCTCATTTGTACCTCCTTGTTCTAGGCAGGCTGAGCCTGTGCCTGAACTACATCCTGCCCATGTGGCCTGCCCTGCAGCTGTAGCATAAGACAAAAACGGCTAGAGTCAACAGTACAAGCAGAGCTTGTTCCCTCCCAAGTATGTATTTTGAAAACAATCTTTTTATTTTTATTGCACGATAAAACAGAAAATATAGCTGGCGCTGTTGGATCATGCTTGTAATCCTAACTCATCAGCAGGCTGAGATTTTAGGATTAAGTTTCAAAGCTAGCTTGGGCAGGAAAGTCTGTGAGTCTCTTCTCTCCAACAAACCATCAAAAAGCCTGAAGTAAAGCGGTCGCTCAAGTGGTAGAGTGCCAGCCTTGATCGAAACAGCTAAGAGCCGGTGCCCAGTTCTTGCGTTCAAGCCTCAGAACTGGCTCTCCCACTCAGGATCCATCCAGGATCCTGCTTTCCCTTGATCTGTCAGACCTCCTCTGCTTCCTCCAGTCTGTGACATTTCCACTGTCTTTTCTTTAGTATGAGCTTGACACTTTTGAAAAGGGCAGCTACTGATCCTGTGGGAAGCCTCCCAGTGTGACTTGGGTGGGTGTTTTTTTTTTTTGGCTGGTCCTGGGGCTTGAACTCAGGGCCTGGGTGCTCTCCTTGAGCTAGTTCTAGGCTATCACTCTACCACTTGGAGCCACAGCACCCACTTCTAGTTTTCTGGTGTTCACTGGAGATATGAATGTCACAGACTTTTCTCTCTGGGCTGGCTTTGGACCAACATCATCAGATCTGAGCCTCTTTATTGGCTAGAATTCCATGGGTGAGCCACTGGAACCCAGCTAGGCATATCTTGGTTTATTTGTTTGTTTATGCCTAATTTTATAACTGAATGAGAAAGCTCAGTTATGTCATATCAATTTCTGATGTCTCATTGCCTGGGTGTATCTTTGGCCATCTACTTAAGGTGATCCTTGTCAGTATTTTTCAGGATGAGGCCACTGTTTCTTACATGGTAATTGGCAAATAATCTGAGTCTATAGTTCAATTGCAAAGAGATTTTCTTCAAAGGGTATCTCTGTGCAGGTTCAGCTTAGGAAACAGATGGTTTGAGATGGACATGGGCCAGGTTGGTATTCCAGCAAGATCTTCTGCCTCATCTCTAAATGGCCCAGCTTGTGAAGTGCCTGTGCTTCATCCTCAAGTTCTGTTTGAGAACCTAGCCTGATGTTAGAGATTTGCCTATAAGCTTTTCTGCAAGATAGTTTCCTTCCAAACTGACATTCACAAAGTGAGTTAGGTTTAATATAAGCAACACAAAATGGAACTGGTATCAAGCAGCATTTATTTAGTGTCTCTGTGTATCTGCTACTATGTTAAATCTAAGGAAGGTGAAAGTCGTAGTCTCTGTCCATGAATCCAGCACCTTTTCTTCAAAGTATGATCCTTTGAGCTCCTGTTCTGACACAATTGTTTAACTACATTGGTTTTACAGTTCTCTTTAAATAGCTTTTCACCTGTGACACTCATCTTCAGTGAAACACCAAAAAGAATCTGGAAGTGGAGCTGTGGTTCAAGTGGCTAGGCCCTAGGCTAGAACAAAAAAGCTCAAGAGCAATGCCCAGGCCCTGGGTTCAAGCCCCAGAAATGAGGTAAGAGGAAATTAGCAGCTACTAGATAAAACAGAAGGTTAAGAGGCCAGAGCTAGAGTGGCTCAAGCCTACGATTATAACTACCTAAGGAAATTGAGTCTGAGGATCCGGATTTGAAGCCAATCCAGGCAGACAAATCGAAGACTTATCTCTAAATAACCAGCCTGGGTTCAATTTCATTACCGGACAGAAACAAAAACAAAAAAGTAAACAAAATTTCTGGGGAAGGTTTATTTAGAATGATGGCTCTACTGAAACCACTGAAGCAGTAGAAAACATAGATTCTCTTTTTTTCTCTCCTGTCTCTCTTTTCCTTGTTCTTTTTTTCTTCTTTCTCTCTGCTCTCTTTCTCTCCTAGCACATGCTAGGCAAGACATCTAACCACTGTGTTTGATACCCAGCCACATGTTTGGATTTTTACATAATCCAATTCTCTCCAGGTGCCGGTGGCTCACGCCTGTAATCCTAGCTACTCAAGAAGCTGAGATCCAAGAATCAGGGTTCAAAGCCAGCCCTGGCAGGAAAACCTGTGAAAGTGAAACTCTTATCTCCAATAAACCACCAGAAAACCGCAAGTGGCGCTGTAGCTCAAATGGTAGAGTGCTAGCCTTGAGCTGATTTGCTCAGGGACAATGCCCAGGCCCAGAGTTCAAGCCCCAAGACTGCCAAAAAAAAAAAAAAATCCAATCTCTTTACCTCCGAAAAGTTCCATTTTCCTTATATTTATAAACTTATACCTTTCTAGCTCCACAACTCCAGACTTCACACATTTACACTACTGAAGGATAAATAATGAGATGCATCTTTTTTAATGAGGGAAGGGGGGCTCATCTTAAAAACCACAAATCAAAGCATCTTACTCGTCTGCTTAGAAACCTACTGCCTTTTCCCATTAAGTTCCATATTAAGAGTTAAAACTATCCTGAGCTGGGCATAGGTGGCTAATGCCTGTAATCCTAGCTACTCAGGAGTCTAATGTTTTGGGATCATAGTTCGAGATGAGCTTGGGCTAGAAAATCTGAGATTCATCTCCAATTAACCACACACACACAGAGAGAGAGAGAGAGAGAGAGAGAGAGAGAGAGAGAGAGAGAGAGAACAACAACTTTATCCCATCTCATAAGCTGGACTAGCCATGGTGTTCAAGTCCCAGGCCTCCTCTTATTTATCTTTTTGCAAACCTCCTCCCCCTCATTTTTTTGTGCCAGTCCTAGGGCTTAAACTCAGTGTCTGGGCACTGTCCCTGTGCTTCTTTTGCTCAAGGTTAGTGCTCTACCATCTGAGCCACAGCATCACTTCTGGCTTTTTCTGTGTATGTGGTACTGAGGGATCAAACCCAGGGCTTCATGCATGCCAGGCAAGCACTCTACCACTAAGCCACATTACAATCCCCTTGACCCGTTTTTTTGCAGCATTTTTTTCTTTTTCTTTTCTTGGATTACTAAAATTTGTTAAGGCCTTTGCATTTGCTAGTTAGTCCTCCCTCACCTTCTCCTGCCCAATTCATATAACTAAACGTCCTTGCAAACACTTTGCTACTGGCCTGGACAGCCCTGTTCTGCCCATTTGGGCCTTGCCAAGTCAGTGGCTTGGGTAATCCCTGACCTCGGGATAGTTGGGAGGGTACTTAGCACTCAGTACCTGTTGGAGGGTCAGATCTTCAAAAACACAAATGCAGATGTACAATCCCAGTCTCCTTTTCCCAGCTGACATCACTCCAGTGACTATGGTCAGCCAAACTTTAAACCACCCGGTTGGTGCCCAAACTCAATGAACCAGAGCCCAGCCACTTCAGAACAAAGAAGAACCCAGACCCAGAAGTATACCTGGCCAGACCCACCCCACAGGGGGAAGTATTTCCCAGGCATTGGGAGCACACTTTGTAGGCATCTGCAGTGGCTATGTGCTGGCTGGGTGCAAGGTACTCTCTAAGTTGAGGTTGGCAGGAGCAAGGTGCTGGTAAGCCTTGATTGCTGAGAAGGGTAAAGGAGGGAAAAGGCAGCCTGATGGTAGGAATGAGAGACACAAAGCATATGCATTTTGGTTCCTTAAAAATATGAATCCCTTTGGCTTATTTTTTTTAATTTACTGGCATATTTCTCTTTTCCAATTCATCATAAAATACCCAGAAAACTTAGGAAACCATTAAATAATGCAATTTTACTTTCATCTACCTGTTATTTATTTATGTTTGCAGAGAGTAGAGTATCTACATTCCTTCTACTAATAATACTAACAGTATAAACAATATAAACTCTTTGTCTTCCATCCTAACACATTCTAGATGATCTTTTATTTTCTTTTTTGGTCGGTTCTGGGGCCTGAACTCTGGGCTTGGGTGCTGTCCCTCAAGTCTTCAGCGTAGGGCTAGCACTCTACCACTTGAACCACAGTGCCACTTCCGGCTTTTTCTGCTTACGTGGTACTGAGGAATTGAACCCAGGGCCTCATGCATGCAAGGCAAGTACTGTACCTCTGAGCCACCTTGCCAGCCCCTCTAAATGATTTTTACTCATGTAGATTCAAATTTAGATGGTGATGACCAAAGTGTAGAGATTACCATTGTTTCCTGTTTCAGAGTATGTCCTAATCTCATATGAAGTTAAATGAATTACATTTCTACAATGATATATTTTGTATGTATTACATATAATGCATGCATTACACATAGTATACAACACATACACACACACACACACACACACACACACGTATTCATACAGCTTAACTCCAAGGTATCTTAAAGTTGCCTTCTGATTTCATGCCTCGTGATTCTTTTTCTCCCCGGTATTTTAATGGCTCCAGGCAACTAGTATCATGTATACCTTTTAGCTTTCTCATGGATTGTTTTTATACCTTTGAACACTCTCTCTGGCATTTTCACCTGTCACAGTCTGATGTACGTCTCATGGCAGGCATTTGCAGATAACTATGGGGCTAATCAGGTTAACATAAATTAGTGAATTGAATTCGAGTGCCAATTTTGAGGTGCAGGAGCATTGCCTAAAAGGACCAGTAGCTATTTGGCATGAAGTAGTCATTAAACAGTGACTATAGAACCTTTGTTGCTAGATCTTTCAGTTTTCAAGGGAAATTGGACACTTGCACTTTTGTATGAAGACTGGTTTTTAAACATGGAACTCATTTAAAAGTTTAGGCACTATTATAGATAAATTAAAAACATCTCTAGGCTAGATTTGACACTCCAAGCTCTAGACATGTGTTTGGTTCTTTGTGTATGAATCATGTCTCCTGATTCAAATGGGTCTTTTCCTTTCTGTTAGCATTTTTGGTATGTATCTTAATTATAGTAGTGTGCTGGTCTTTCTGCCTTAGTTGTTAATATGTTTATAAAATCTGTTTGAAACACATAATGGCTCTTTCCTACATGTAGTCCATCTCTCTATAAAATAGGTTTATACATACCTGTGTGTATGGGTGAAGGAGGGTGAAAGAGAAAGAGAGAGAGCACAAGAGAAGAGGGTAAAGGAAAGGGGAGGAAATACATTTATTCTCTCATGCTATTTGATTCTCCTCTTCTTCTGGAAGGAATTAGATTGGGTAATTGAATTGCTGCTTAAAAGTTGATCTGAGGTGCAGGGAATGTGGTTTAGTGATAGTGCTTGCCTACCATACATGAAAGCCCATTGTTCAGTTCCTCAATACCACATACACAGAAAAATCCAGAAGTGAGGCTGTCTCTCAAGGGTTAGAGTGCGAGCCTTGAGCAAAAAAAGCTCCAGGACAGTGCCTAGGCCTTGAGTTCCAGTTCCAGGACTGGCAAAAAAATGTTAAACTAGGAATTCAATGGATATAGCCAAATGGTGGAGCTCTTCCCTGGTATGTGTGGGGTCCTAAGTTCTATCGCTAGCACTGTAAAAAAAAAAAAAGTAAATATAAAATATAAGTCAATCGTCATCTCTTTTGTCACATCAAATGTTCCAATACTAACAGAATTTTGGTATATTTATGATGAATATTTTTAATAATAGCAAAAGGCCCAGAATAGTGTTTTATATTTATAATCCTAGACACTCCAGAGAAGGAGATAGGAGGATTAAGGTTTAAGAGCAGACCAAACAAAAAGTTAGTGTTTCAGAGATAGCAAGCATGGTAGTGTATGCCTGTAATCTCAGGTACTTGAGAGGCAGAGGTAAGAAATTCATGGTCTGAGGCTTGCCTAGACAAATTTGGGAAACCCTATCTAAAAAACAAAAGCAAAAGGATTAGGGACATCTTTTATTCCCTAGGGCCACCACTACAAATAGGAAACAAAACCCTAAAAAACTGTTCTGACAGAAATGTTTTTGGATAGATTAAATCTCTGGAAGAGTTTTAGTAGGAAGTGATTACTAAAGATTTTAAAGGATAGTCAGTAAAAGGGGAAATAGATAATGAACCTCCTCACAATGAAAAACTTGCTCAGGGAAAGACTCTAGGAAGACAGGAAAAAAATAAACTATAAAGTAGCATGAAATATTTGCAAGCCATATAGTAGAGGAATTAAATCTCCAATAAACAGTGTTCTCAAGTCTCTGTAGTACATAATGATAAAAGCCAAACCAGAATGATTGGATAATGACCAAAAGATACAAATAAATGTTTCACTAAAGAATATATACTCAGCAAATAAGCATATAAAAGGATGCGTTGGTCCCAACCGTTAGAGGAATGCAATTTAAAATGCTCAGTGAGGTACCAGTACACACCTATCTGAATGGTTCAATCAAAATAGTGACAACACAAGGTTGATCAGAATTCAGGGGAACTTGATTATTCTTACATTGCCACTTGGAAAATGAAGTGATAGTTTACATGGGAAAAGAATAGAGCAATACCTTGTTTTGGGACAGTCCTGTGGATTGAGCTCAGTGCCATGGCACTATCCTTGAGCTTTTTTGCTCAAGGCTAGCGCTCTACCACTTGACCCACAGTGCCAGTTTCCGTGCATGTGGTACTGAGGAATCAAACTCAGGGCTTCATGCATGCTAGGCAAGCTTTCTACTGCTAAGGCACATGTCCAGCCTAACAGTAACATTTAAAACTAAACTGAGTAGCTCAAGAGAAAGCTTTGGTTCCCATAAACACCTATACATAAGGTTTCTGAATCATCTTATTTCTGTGATAGTCCCAAAGTACATTTATACCAAGGACTATTCAGAAACAATAAAAAAAAGTCTTAATACAATAAAAGTGGGTCTGGAGGGACTTAAATGCTGTGTAAAAAATTCTTAACAAGTGGCATGCTATGTAATTTCATCTATATTTCTTGAAGTGAAAAAGGTTCAGTTGAAATCTGTTGAAATCTGAAGATTGGTGGATTCTGCCACAATGAATTATGCTTCAGTTATGGAAGCTGTTACTAGGAGAACCTGGGGGAAGATCTGTGGGATCTTGTCTGTATTAATTTACTAATGTTTCTGCCTGTGACTCTGTGAAAGTGTCAAAAGATTTAGACAAATAATGTATACTAAAAAAGCTGACCTCAATCACGTTTTTCCCTTGGGCTTTCTGATAAAGATGATCCTTGAGTCTCCAGTGATAACTGAAGATGGAAACTGGGAGTCAGTGGAGAATTCTGAGTCTGTGAAGAGTAATGAATCTGTTGACCAACATGCCAATCAAGAAAGTTAATGGAAGCTGTAGTGCCCAGTTGAAAAGACCAGATGTTGGGTCTTCCAGGGACCCTGAGACTTCAGAAGTTCTCCCTTTTCAGGTATTACAGACAGCCACTGACTAGAATCTCTATTTTTTTTTTTTTTTGTGGGTCATGGGGCTTTGAGCTCTGGGCTTGGGCGCTGTCCCTGTGCTCTTCAGCTTAAGGTGAGCACTCTACCACTTGAAACACAGCACCACTTTCGGTTTTTCTAATGGTTTATTGGAGATAAGAGTCTCATGGACTTTCCTGCCTGGGCTGGCTTTGAACTCTGATCTTCAGATCTCAGATACTCAGCCTCCTGAGTAGCTAGGAAAACAGGTGTGAGCCTCTGGTGCCCAGCTAGAATCTCTATAAAATATTGGGATTTAAAAATATTGGGGTTAACCTGGTACCCCTGGCTCAGACCTGTAATCCTAGCTCCTGAGGATGCTTAGGTCCAGATGAAATGCAGATTCAATTTCCAACTAAATTCCAGCAAAATGCTACACTAGAGGTATGGCTCAAGTGGTAGAATGCCAGTCATGAGCAAGCAAAACAAACGTGTGAGGCCCTGGTACAAGGAAAAAGAAGTTGGGGTTAACAGACTCAAGCTCAATGCTAATTTAGGATTGAACTTCTTTACTTGTTTTTACAACCATAAATAATAGTTTTTCAGTTCTATAAATGCCATCAGCAGTGATTACCTTTGCTGCATGGTGCCTACATGATGAAAACATGCAAGTGTCTGTCAGTCAAGCAGTGCATTAAGCAAATATTATTTGGTTCCCCATACTTTGGCTAATAATTAGATAACTTATGTATATTATACTTTTTCATACTTTCTTGTGTCTTCCCTCCCCCGCTCATTTACTGGGACAGTAGGAAACTTTCCAAAGATATATCCCAGGCCAGATGGGGATATTGGAGCAGCTGGGGCAACTCATTGCTCTCCTCAGGCTCAGCTACAGTAGCCACTGTGTGTAAGATCATCAGTCATTTCATTACTGTGTGTGTTTATATTGTTACAAGGGACTTTGTTAATAAATCTCCTTCTACATTTGTTCAAGGGATTTAATTGTTTGAAGACAAGTGATCATGAGATAGATGATAGACATCGCAAGTAGAATTGGTAGCATTTTCTTATTAGAATGAAGTCTAGGAATTGCTATAAATGTCTGTTCTTTAGTGATGATGTATCAGAGTTTTTGTATAAAAAATGTTATACTAAGGAGATCTTTCCAAGGACTAATAACCCTAATTGTTAAAAATAAACTGTCTTATAGCTATCATGATTTTAGATGCATGGACTTTGATATTACATTTTTGAAATTTAGGTTGTTTAGTTTGGTAATAAAGAGCAACACATTTTGATTTTTCTCTAGGACAAGATACTTCAAATATCATTGAAAAGGCAGAGACTTCCCTTGGGATCCCTAGTCCCAGTGAGATTTCAGCCGAAGTCAAACATGCTGGAGGTCTGTATATGGAAACATTAAGTCCTAGGATACTTTGGATTCAGTAGCTAGCTTGTGCATTTTTGATACTAAGGACATGGGGATATTCTACAGGTGTGGTGTGTTGTCTTGTGAATCCAGCTGCCAGTTAGAGATCTGTGTCTTATAACTGCTCATATCCCTCTACTCTGCATCTGAAGTAATTTCAAGGACTGCTACATATTAAAATTATCTTGTTATATATGTTGAATATAAGAATTGCTTAGCACTTTGTTTGGCAACCAAGACTAGGTGAATTTAAATCTGTCACGACCAAAAAGTATTTTTGTTCATTTAGGGCTATTTTTTGCCTTTTGTTTTTTGTTTGCTTGATTGTTTTTCTGCCTTTTGTTTTCTGATAACTGGGAATTGAACCCAGGATGTTGCACTAGCTAGGCAAGTGTTTTGCCATTGAGCTGAGGTACATTCTAGACTTTTTTCTTTCTTTTTTTTTTTTTTTTTTTTTTTTTTTGCATTTTCTTGATCTACTGAGGGGCGTCTGAGTTGGTTCCATATCTTAGCTATGGTAAATAATGCTGCAGTAAACATAGTTGTGCTGGTAGCTTTAGGATGGTCTTGTTTGTGATTATTTGAGTATATGCCCAAAAATAGGATTGCTGGGTCATAGGGGAGCTCTATGTAGTCTTTTGAGGAACCTCTATACTACTTTCCAAAGTGGTTGAACAAGTTTACACTCCCACTAACAATGCAGTAGGGTTCTGCACATGGATCCCCTCCAGCATCTGTTGTTATTAGAGTTCTTTATTCTAGCCATTCTAACTGGGGTGAGGTAGTATCTCAATGTTGTTTTGATTTGCCTTTTTTTTTCATGGCTACGGTGGTTGAGCATTTCTTCATGTGTCTATTGGCCATTCTTATTTCCTCTTCAGAGAAGTTTCTCTTTAAGTCTTTAGCCCACTTATTTATTGGGCAGTTGTTTCTTTGAGGATTTGTTGTTGGAGGATTTGATTTTTTGAGTTCCAGGTATGTTTTAGATATGAGACCCTTATCTGTTGTATGGCTAGTGAAGTACTTCTCCCAATCGGTGGGCTTTCTATTGATCTTGCTAACTATGTCCTTTGCCATGCAAGAAGCTCTGCAATTTCATGCAATCCTATTTGTCCAATCTTTCTTTGCTTTGTTGTGTTTCTGGGTCTCTTTTAAGAAAAATTTGGCCTGTGCCAAGGTTTATTCTTGAAAGTTTGTAATGATCAAAAGGAAACCTGCACTTCTAATCCATATGGAAAAGTTTTGAAGACCAGTCTGTTTTCTTCATCTCTCATAGCCCTTATTGTTTCTCATTTAATACTCTTTACTCATCTCTATCATTTTTTTTCTAGAAGCAGATTTATTCTACCTGTCTTTCTCCATCTTCAGAGTTATATTGCGTCTTGGCATACACCTATCAGATACTAATAGGTTCCACTATCACTACTTGTGAATACCTAAGAGAGAACTGGATTGACCTACTTTCAGGTCCATAGTGCATGGGTCAGTAGAATGGAGAGATAACTTCATCGGACATGGCAAATTACTCCATATATGAGGCACTGTCCTTAATGATGCTTGCATAAGTGAGTCTACTTTGTCTGTGACTAACACACTATGTGTTTAAAAATGAGTTTATTTTTCTCCCTGAAGAACTCTACAAATAGAGTATTGCATGTTATTTTGGTGAATGTAGGGTCCTGGTATCTTCACTTTTATTTGTTGGGTTCTTTATAATTTTGTAATTGTTGTCAGATCATGCTGTGAGTGCAGGTATGGTATTCTCAAACAGATAAGCTCAAATTCAGGAGTTACAGAGACAGGAAGTTTCATTTCTCCTCATGCTCCCAGCAGCTAGAATGGTTTAATGTCTAACTCTGATGCTTTGAGATGTTGGAAGATTAAAGTGTTGGCATTTTCAGAAATTTTTGTCAGGAATTGCTTTTAGTGGGCAAGGAAAACAGGAGTTAGAAGTATGTTTGGATAGTAAACAGCAGTGATTTTATAAGACTTGAAGGATATTTGTCATTCAGAGCCAGCCATATTTTAGAAGGGGAATAAAACTTATGGAGAACCCTGGCAAGAGTGGCTAGTATTAATGTATTAAAAAGTTAGAGAGTTAATGGATCATGAATATGAAAATCTAAGGAAAGGTGATAGGGAGAATACACCTTTTTTATACCTTTGAAGACTAGCAGGGAGAACAGAATTTAGGTTGTGTTTACTTGTGTCTCATGAGTAGAGAACTCCCACTACTCAGTGGAAGTTTTATGGACTTAGATTTTAGTTGAATATTAAGTGTACCAGAATAGAATGGGTGGCTTTTTTATCCTAACGTCTTTCTCATTTTCTAAAATTTCTAAGCATTAATTTCACTGTGAAGGAAAGTATACTGGCGATGGGTTTTTTTTTAGAAGTTTGAGATAAAACATACCAATGAAATCACTTGGTCATCTTTTTTGCAATTTTGTCATGTTCCTTTAAGGATGTTGTCTTCTGCTTTCTGTGTGTGTGTGTGTGTGTGTGTGTGTGTGTGTGTGTGTGTGTGTGTGTGTGTGTGTGTGTGTGTGTGTGTGTGTGTGTGTGTTTAGTGTTCCTGGAGCTGGAAGTCAGGGCCTGGGCGCTGTTCCTGACCTTTTTGCTCAAGGCTGAGTAGCTAGGATTATGGTTGTGAGCTACCAGTGCCCGGCCTCTTTCTTTTTTAATGTGTATGTTCTGGCACTGGAGCTTGAATTCTGTCTTCACAGTCTACCTTGTCTCCCTCCTCCACAGCTGGCATTTGAACCCTGCCTCTGGTTTTTGCGGGATAAATAAATGGAGATGAAAGTCTCACAGACTCTTCTGCCCTGGTGGCTTTCCATTGTGATCTTTAGATCTCAGCCCAGAGTAGCTAGGACCATAGGCATGAGTCAACAGTCACCCTGTCCTGCTTTCCCAATTCAGATTGATACTTAAAAACTTTTTAACTGTTATTAAAAGATACTGGTTACAGTTATAGAAGTTGGGTAAAGAATACATTTCTTTTTTATCAGTCATGGACATGAACTCTGGGCCTGGGCGCTGCCTCTCACCTCTAGAGCTCAAGGCTAGTTAGTGCTCTACTACTTGAGCCACAATGCCACTTCTAGTTTTCTGATGGTTTATTGGAGATAAGAGTCTCACAGACTGGCATTGAAGCACAATCCTCGGATCTCAGCTTCCTGAGTAGCTAGGATTACAGGTGTGAGCCACTGGTGCCTTGCTATGAGTACATTTCTTTTTGGACAGTGTCACCATTTCCTTCTCTGTTAGGCTTGTTTAGAGGGAGTCTAGTGTGGCCTTCAATCTTTTTTTAATTTTTTATTTTTTTATTGTGATTGATTACATAATTTCCCGAATTTCACAGTATTGTGGGATAGTGATGCTGTTAAAGTCACAAACACATTCTAACTTTCCTGGAGCAAATTGTCTATTATGGTCTATAACATTTATGAGTTCTATGAACTTTGTGATACAGTTATTTCTTCGACATTGGGTGGTATGTACATTTCTTTTGTTTTGCATAGCATCAGCTGTTCCCTCTTTCCCATTTGTTCCCTCCCTCCCATAGCTGTCATTAAGTTGCTTAGTTCATTTTGGTCAATGTCCTGTGCAGATGATGGGTCCTGCTGTTGTATGTTTTCCCCTGATTCCCTCTAGTTCTGTGTCATCTTCCTGGTTCCCCTCTGGTGTACACATATATACCATACATGTGATCAGCAGCATGGAGTTATTTAGTAGTGGTTTGACCAGATGAAGTTCTTTGTTTCTTAAGTCTTGTTAATTTTGTTGTATCACCTAACATTTTGGATTTAACATCCGCTTATCAGGGAGACCATATACCATTTTGTCTCTTTGCTTTAGGCTTACCTCACTCAACATGCTTTCTTCTAGCTCCATCCATTTCCCTGCAAATGTCATTAGTTTGTCATTTCTAATGGCTACATAATATTCCATTGTGTATAGATACCACAATTTTTGGATCCATTCATCTGTGGTGGGACATCTGAGTTGTTTCCATATCCTAGCTATTGTGAACAGTGCTGCAATAAACTGGAGGTGCATCTGTCTTTTATACTGGTTCCTGTTGTTCAGGATAGATGCCTAGAAGTGGTATGACTGGGTCATAATGGAGGTCAATATTTAGCTTTCTGAGGACCCTCCAGATTGCTTTCCAAAGTGGTTGCATAAGTGTACATTCCCACTAGCAGTGTAATAGGGTTCCTCTTTCTCCGCATCGCCTCTAGCATTTGTCATTGCCTGACTTGTGGATGTGGGACATTCTGACTGGGGTAAGGTGGTATCTCAGGGTTGTCATTATTTGCATTTCCTTCACAACCAGGGACGGTGAACATTCCCTCATGTGTTTCTTTGCCATTTTTATCTCTTCATCTGAGAAGTCTCTCTTTAGTTCACTTGCCCATTTAGTAATTGGTTTGTTAGGTTTGGGAGGGATTAGTTTCTTTTTGTTAATTTATTTTTTATTGTGAAAATACTGTACAGAGGGGTTACAATTACATGGGCAAGATAATGAGTACATTTCTTATCAAGCATTGTAGCCTTCTCCTTTGTTTCCCCTTCCCATCCCTTTCCATCCTCCCTCTGGCCCCCTCACCTAATCCTCCCCGCCACCCCCAAAGTTGTAAAGTTCATTTTTGCATAACAAGTTGTACTTCTCATTGTTGCAATGGGCCCACCTGTATCCTCATTTAAACGACTTGTTTTTCCCCTTCCCCTGGGATTAGTTTCTTGAGTTCCCTGTATATACTTGATATTAACCCCTTGTTTGATATCTTGCTGGTAAATAGTTTTCCCAATTAGTTGGTTGTCTTTTTAGCTTGGTTGCGATAGCTTTAGCTGTGCAGAAGCTTTTTATTTGAATGTAGTTCCATTTGTCGAGTCACTCTCCCAATTTGTTGTGACTCTGGGACTCTGTTCAGGAAGTTTCTTCCTGTGCCTATAAGTTCAAGTGTCTCTCCTACTCTGTCCTGCAGTAGTTTCAGAGATTCAGGTTTAATGTTAAGATCTTTAATCCATTTTGAGTTGATGTTGGTGCATGGTGGTAGGCTGGGGTCCACTTTTAGTCTTCTGCATGTGGCCGCCCACTTTTCCCAACACCAGTAGTTGAAGAAGCTTTGTTTCTTCTATTGTATGTCTTTTAGCCTTCAGTCTTAAGGACTAGTTTATCTTTACTGCTGCGCCCTGATTCCTCTGCATTCACTCTTATTCCTCAGGTTTTCAGTGAAATCTGTTCACTTTGGTTGTTTAAAAAACCAGATGTTTCAGCATAGCTTGAGCTATGGGGATTGTGTTGCTTACTACTTATGCTACTTCTTCTCCCAACTGTGTGATGTTACCTAGTGTTTGAACAGTGCATTACTCAGATAAAGACAAATCAACACATCTGTAGATTCTTGGAACATTTTACTTATATAGCTGCATCCTCTGAAGTTTTTTGACTTTAAAGTAGTAGCTGCTTCAGCCTTCCTTGATGCCAGACTTTATCCCTGACTTACATTGCCTGTGAGTGTTCTGTTGTCTGTAGGTTCTCCTCTGTGTGTTGGGGTTTGGAACTTTTCTCTAGGCAGAAAGCCCAGCTGTGGGGCTGACTTTGTTTCTCTTTTCTCCTGGACCAAAGTGGTTTTTTTTTTTGTCTTTTGTGTAGTATCTAAAAATAGTTCTTTCTTCTATTTTGTCTGGTTTTCTAGTTGCTGTATAGGAAGGCAAGTGTAGAACTTGAAAGCAAAAGTTCTCTCCATAATAGAGTGTTTGATATAATATAGTTAAATTACTTGGTGTACTAGTTGATCTAGTATAAGATTTTTAAAGGCAAACAGAACTAATTATTCTTGAAACATACTCATCTTTGTAATGTATATTGATTCCCATACTAAGAATCAGCATAGTCTTTTAGGACAAAGTTGAGCTATAATTTTCATACAGTAAAACTTTTTTCTGCAATATGACTTTGTGTTGAGAAATAATGGTTATGTTTATACTGTATAATCACAGTATATTGTGATGCACAGATACAGAATATTTTCTGTATTTGTATGGCTCACTGAGATATAAGAATATTTTCATTATCTGAGGGAGTTCCTTCATGCCAGTTTGTAGCCACACCTTTCTGTCTGTTTACAGCATTTGCCATCCATTGATCTGTTTCTGACTATAGTTTCCCCTTGTTTAGAAAAATGTTTACTATGTGCAGATCAATACTTTTTTTTTCTTTTGCCAGTCCTGGGGCTTGAATTCAGGACTTGAGTGTTGTCCCTGACCCTTTCTGTACTTAAGGCTAGCAGCACTATTTCCTAATTTTTTTGAGAAGTAATTTGGAAATAAGAATCTCATGGACTTTCCTGCCTGGGTGGCTTTGAATGTGATCTTCAGCTCTCAGTCTTCAGAGTAGCTGAGAAGCTAATATTGCAGGCACAAGTCAGTGGACCACCATTGCCTGGCTATTTTAACCTTTCTTTTTTTCTTTTGGCAATATGAAGTACCACTTCAGCCACATCCTTAATCCTTTCTTCTGCATGCCTCTATCTATCTACCTATCTATGTGTCTATCTATCGATCTAATCTATCTATCTATCTATCTATCTATCTATCTATCTATCTATCTATCTATCGATCTAATCTATCTATCTATCTATCTATCTATCTATCTATCTATCTATCTATCTATCTATCTATCTATCTATCTATCTATCTATCTATCTATCTATCTATCTATCTATCTAGAGGGAGTAGTTACTTATTTTGATCTATGTTCTCAGAGATGTCATTTCCAAATGTCAGGGAGGGCATGGCAAAGCAGAATCAATCATACCATGGCAACTAGAAAGCAGAAATAGATAGTTTGTTTTTGGATTTGATCATCGGT